>NC_056733.1:71615294-71657811 GCF_019279795.1 Protopterus annectens | reverse complement strand
ATTAAAGTTAAAGTTGTATACACAGTGTTAAAATAATGACGAATAGCATTTTACAGTTTACAAAGTCCTACTGGCTAGTCTTTATAGTCAGAGAGTCGCAATGTAATACTTAAACCGAAGTACACACAGCCAACACCCCATCAAATTTTAAACAATGTACATTAGGCTGCAATCTGCCAAAACAAATGCTGAGGACACTAAAATGCTTACAGAAAATATATAAGTCTAACAAGACTGTTAACACAACAAGGTCAACCAAAATATCACTTTATATAACTATTCACAATGACTACACATTTCTGTTGGCTCGAAGAAGGAGCAACTTTTCAAAGTGTTCATCAGTGAGTCTATTTCTTCTTGCAGTTAGCATGTGTCCACCAAGACTGAACTGGCATTCAATATGCACTGGATGGCAGAGATGTATTAGTGTTCAGAAATATCTTCATGACTATAGGGTAATTGTTGAAAGAAGATATTTCTCTGGAAGGGTCAGCCAGATACATGTCCATCTGGGAAGATATGCTGACATTGGCTGGCGTCGACTCTTTGAAGCTGAAGAAGCTGTCTTCGGCAGTTAATGCAGAAGCTTCAGATGACCCATGTGCAGGTTCATCCAGTTTCTGCATGGCATCAAGGAGAAGAACATTGCCTCTGAGTTTATGCTATTCAGTGTCCATCCATCGCATATGGAACTGTGGATGCACTATGCTAGCCAAAATGAGCTCCTCAAGCTCCAGAAGATGACTGACCCAAGCCTCAATGCCTTTAAGAAGAGCATCAACTAGCAGCACAAGAAGCTTCACAGACTGCCTGACTTCGGACAGTTTGTTTTTCAGGTACGTAATGGTGGGGATCAAGATTTCCCTGAAGCCTTTCAGCTCTAACTGCAGGATGTTCAGAGCCATTGCCAGGGGCTGCATTGCTTGCACAACTCAGCAAAAAAGGTAATTTCTGCAGGCCTGAAGATGACAATTCCAATCTGTTCACATATCTCATTCAGCAAGCCTTCACCCTGAGTTGCAATAAGGTGAATTCTCTCCATCAGGTAGGAAGTGGGATTCCATCATTTTGCACTGGGAATAATCAATGCCAAATCACACTTTCGAGCCACCTCAGCAGCTTGGGTGCTGTGACTAGCCTTGTTCCAAGCAGCAGAGAATTTGGCCATGGTGCTTCGCATGATCTTTTTATACTGTGCATCATTACAAGCAGATTCGGTATCTTGCATGGCAGCTAGATTCCATGTGTGTGCTGCACATCTTGGATGGGGGGGCAGTGAACAGGTGTTCTTGATTTGCCCTGACTGACTCAGCACGGCTGTCATGCTGTTTTAAATCACTTCACCATCAACCTGGGACAGAATCCTTGTAGTCTCAGATCTCTCGCTTTCTGAGAAGACAGTGAAAGCCTTTACAAAATTGCTGCCATTTTCAGTAATTGCAGCACACACCTTTTGATCTCTCTTGTACTTGATGAGAATGCTGTCAAAACTTGTTGGTACGAGACCATATGTATGCCTTCCCTGTAATCTGCAGCATGACAAAGCAGCTGACTTTCTTTGAAGTGTGTCACTATCGATCCAGTGGGCAATGAAGCCAAAGAAACTACAATTCTGATGGGTCCAAATGTCAACCGTAGTGTGCTGCATACGATCAACATTCATGCTGGATGAAGCTGCAAGCATGTTATCATTCATAAGCATATTCGTGTACTGTTCTATAAGATCATATATCTGCCAAATCTCTGTGTTTTTGCTTAAAGTTATATCACAGTCTCAAAGCAAAATTCATCATTATTAACACCACACACAAGCTTCTCATTTATCAACTCATCTCTCAGGTCATCAAATCTGCACGTTTTTAACTCGTTACTCAAATCAGTTATATATGCTGCAAAAGTTTCACCAGTCTTTTGATCTCCTGTGTAAAATAGTGCCTTTCCACTATAATATTTGTTTGAGGGTTGCACATTTCTCTAAATTTAAGTTTTAAGCCCTCAGAGTCTTCCTGCGTTTCAGCCTGTATCTCAGTATGGCAGTCTTCCCCCTTTTTTGCATAAACAGCAGGTGCATACACAAATTCATGTTCTCTCTCTCTCTCAATGGCTTCTGAACCAGCTAAATTGAGCAGAATAAATGCTTTGGTATGTGCGTCTTTATCTGAAAAAGCAGCCTGTATGAAAATATCATATTCTTAATACTCCGGTTTTCAGCAATATTATTATCGAACACAAGCAAATCAGGTGTGTGAAATCCCTCTGCCATGCCAAATAAGTGTCAAACACACACCAAATGTTTGTAATTATATTCAGCTGTACAACAGATTCTTTGAAATAACATCATTCAAGCCAGGTTCTTTATCCGCTTGCATTTTAATTTGCCATTTAGCTTCTCTTTGCTGTAAATAATTCTTAAAATCACCCCCTCTCACATCAGCTGCACCTTGTTCCAAAATAGAAAAGAAAAACTTTTTAAAACCAACACATATCAAACTGTGTTTATACAAAGCATTATTAATATCTTTCCTTTTTATACCATACATATGTTCTCTCATTCTTTTATATAGGTTTCTAGTTGTCATACCAATGTAAAATTCTTGACATTTGTCACAAACAGCAACATAAATAACTCCTTTAGTTTTACATCTAAAAACTCCAGGAACAGGTATAGTATATGGAATATGTGGGAGTGTAACATACGGTCCTTCCAGTGTATATCTACACATGGTTTACTAACAATAAAAGTTAAGTAAATCCGACTTAGAGAACTCTATACAAAGAACATTGTGACAATTTGGATAGGTTATTAAAAATGTATAAAAGCATTAACATCAAGAACAAGTTTTACTAAGTGTATTGAGTTGGGAATAGTTCCTAAAGGACTGCGGTTCTTTAAATGCCCCAACGGTGTTCATGAAGAAGATTCATTTTTTGAAAAATTACAACAACTTTTTAATAATGTGGGCATGGACCTTTTAAAATTGCTTATTGAGTGTAATTGTGATATCATAAATAGCCTTAAGGACAAAACAGCCAGAGATGAAAGGGCTATTGAGTCTAAATTTAAGTTTAAATTTTGTGAGAGAGTAGAACATGCCACTTTAATGTCTGAAATTGGACATCTTGAAAAGTTATTAATTCAGAGAAAGAATAAGAAGCTGGAACATGATGTTGCAGCTTACAACATGGGCACAGCATACACTTTTTTTTGGGTGCTGATAAAAAGAAGAACTCCGGTGTGGGTGTTAAAATTGTTTTTTTTTTTTTGTTTTTTTTTTTTTTTTTTTCATCCAGTCCACCTTAAACAAAAGACATTGGGAAGTTCAGCTCACCAAATGCACATTACATCAGGGGCTGCAGGAAATCATGGTTTTTCCAGTGATGGGGAGTTTAGTAGTGTATTGGAGCCTGAAGTGGCATCTATGGAGAGCAACAACTTAGCTGGAAGTACTTCATATTTAATGGTCAACAAAGGAGACAATAATGCAGGGGCAATACAAAAAGTTTTTTTAGTTCCCAAAAAAGAACAGAAGCAGCAGAGACAACAACGGACTGTAACATCGAAGAAAGAAGGAAGAATAACATCGGATTCATCCACCGACAACTATTAAATGTAAACAGGTTAGACAGTGACTTTTTAAATCTATCTAGTGTTGTGTTTAATGAGGCACATTTTAAAGTATTAAAATTAGGAATAAATTTTATTCCCACAAAAAGAGCCAATGTTACTAATACGATTTTAGACTTAAAGAAATTCAGCAGAAAATTGAATCTGTGTCATATTTTGAAAGATGTAAAATGTAAAGATTCTGTTTTTTCTAAATTTTCTTGTTACAATCCTATGTTAACACACACTTTACAAGTATTTGAAGTGGTTTATGAGAGAGAATTGGGAGAAGTTTTGAACTCTCCTAATAATTATTGCAGCAATTTATCTCTTGAAATGAGAATAGCCTTAAATGAATTAGTTAACAAAGAAATAACGGTAATGAAGAGTGACAAGGGGGGGTATGCTTGTTATTATGAATCAAACTGATTATATTATTAAAATGGAAAGTATGTTGAATCCAAAAGTGGGAGTCTTGTTTGGCATTCCTAAAACCCACAAGTGTCTCGCAGACCCTCCTTTTCGACCAATAATTTCAGCTGCTAATTATGTGACTTATGGTATTTCTTTAATGGTAGATGCCTTATTAAATCCATTGGTTTTGAAAATTAATTCTTATATAAGGGATTCCTGGGACTTCTTCAACAGTATTAAATCGTTGAGTGATGATATATTGTTTGATCCTGAATTACCTGTGATTTTTACTATTGATGTTGTATCACTGTATACTTGTATTCCTCATGATACAGGCATTGAATACGTAACAGCATATTTACATATTCACACCAATTTAGGTAACACATTCCTTAATTTTCATTGTGAGGCTTTGGAAGTGCTTTTAAATATTTTTTTTTGTTTTTAATCAGAAGTGTTACATACAAATCAGAGGAGTAGTGATGGGCTCTGCAGTAGATCCCTCTTTTGCTAATATAGTAATGGGATGGTGGGAACATCACGTCCTAAAACCTTTAGAAAGTGTATTTAAGATTATTTATTATAAAAGATTAATTGATTTTTTTTTTTTTTTTTTTTTTTTAATGGAAGGTGATTAAAATGACGTTGAGGTTTGTCAACAAATTTAAATCTGGTGTCAGACTTTTTGCAGTTTGTGGTGGGAGATAAAGGTAGCGCCATTAGTTTTTTTTAGACATTTTGTTAAGCTGGGATTATGGGTCTAAAAAATTTGTGAGCAGTATTTATAGGAAAAAGACCTTTAAAAACACTTACTTCCATGCTACTAGTCAGCATCCAAAATTTATTAAATATAACATTCCAAGAGGCCAGTTAATTTGTGCCAGTAGGATGACTAGTGAAGATCTGCTGGCTACTGAATTTGAGTACATCATTAGTCTTTTTATGGAAAGAGGCTATGAAGAAGAATTTTTGAGAGATGTAGCAAAAAATATTTGGGAGCAGAGGGAAATAAAATTCCCCGCTATTTTAAAGAAGGGAATATTTTTTTCCTCTATGAATAATGTTAAGAAAACTATTAAAAATAATGAAGAGTAATGCTATACTTAAGGGTGAAATCACCCGTTTGCTAGAATTAAGGACACCGCCAACTGTTTCAACCAAGAATACGTCCAATTTGGTTGGACAAGAGATGACGTCACCTTTGCGTTTGACATCACCACGCTCACTGACTGGCAACGCTAGCTTGGACGAGATACCTAACGGCCAAAGACCGGCCGCTTCTTCAAATTCGATTCTGGCTGGATCTATTGCAAGAACGGACAATCATGGAGGGTTTCTTAATTTTTCTCATGAATCAGGCAACCATCTGGAAGAAGTGTATTTAATTTCGGGTGCGAAACCCAAACGTTTGCCACCTACAAGGACTTACTCCGCCTTGGAGTTGCCACAGCGTGATTCACATAAAAACACGCAAGGTACTGTGAACAAGTCTATGTTTAATTCCCGAGAAGGGAATAATGTTAATTTTAAACACAATTTTGACAAATTTTTACACCTGCCGTTTGATTTTGGTTCTGAGGGTAGAGTACAGGACGGGCTTGGCAATTATGGGATGTCCAACTCTACCCTGAAAGATAAGATTTTTACTTTTGGAAATAAGCTGAACAGAATTAAAAATTTGCAAGTAGACAATATGTATTTAAGGAAATGTTTAGAATGTAATATTGTTCCTATGGGCCTTAGGTTTTTCAAACAACTCATTGGGGTTGATTTGAATGCCGAAAACATTAGTAAATGTAACCAGTTGTTTGACAATTTTGGGAAGCAATTCATGGAGTTTATTTTAAGCTGTAATGACCATAAGCTTAGTGGTCTATTGAAAGAGGCAGAAGACATCAGTCATTTTATCACGAATGACTTGGTGTTTCCACAATGGGAAAAACTTTTTGTCAAACAATTTGATTATGCTGAAAAAAGTGGTAAAAAGAGTTTTGATAGAAAATCTAGGAAATTTCTTAGAGACCTAAAACAATATGAAAATGGTAATGTTTATAGATGGTCTAGGGACAACATTAACAAATACAATGCTAATCATACCCATGGTGAAAGGGAAGGTTTTAACAATAATAATTTTACTGATGGTAAAGATTTTTTATCAACAGGGGGGAGGGGGTACAACAGAAGGGAGGAAACAAGCATGAAGCAGGGGAGCAGGAAACGCTGGTACAATTAGAAGATATTAACAACGGTGCTTGTTTAGAAACTATTTCTTTGGAAGCAGATACTATATCCAACAGTGTTGTTAATGTCGTAGGTGATCTGAGAGTGTTTAATTACACATCTTTTCCTATTAACAAAGAACATTTTGTTTTGTTTTCAAAGGGTATGAAGTACATTCCCAACAAACCTTTTGATTTGGTTGACACCCTTGTTGAAATTAAGCTATTTTTGAGAAAATTAAATTTGAGTGTATTTTTTCGTGACAGTATTACTAAACCTAGTAATATTGATTCCCTTAAAAAAAGAAGCACTTTTACACCACCTATGCACCATACACTGACATCGTTTGAATATGTTGTTAACAAAGAGGTTTATGCACTTTTTAATCAAGTGAAAGGCAACAAAACTCAGGGAATTCATAACAGTGAGTTGGAGAAGATCATTGACACCCTTTGTGATCACAATATAAGGATAATGTCCGCTGACAAGGGTGGTGGGATTGTTTTATATGACCAGAATACCTACACAGCCAAAATATTTGATATTCTTAACAATTTAAACCAATATGAGGAATCATCTCTTAACCAAATTAATATAGCTCATCACAGAATTGATCTTTACCTTGAAGAGTTTTTAATAGATGAAAGAATTGATGAAGATCTTTATAAATTCTTAAAAGTTGATTTTCCACAGTTGGCCACTATCTTCGGAATACCAAAGGTCCATAAGGATATAGAGGATCCCCCTTTTAGACCTATTATTTTGGGGAGCCACAGTAAGACCTTTCCCTTTGGTAGGGTGGTAGACTGTTGGCTTAAACATATTACAGTTAGAACCCAACACATCATGAAAGATTCATGGGAATTTTTGGGCATCTTTACTCAAGATCTGTGGAGCCCTAACATGATTTTTGTTACTGTGGACATTAAAGATCTTTTTTCGTGTATACCTAAAACTGAGGGAATTGAGAGATTCACCAATTGTTTGTCTAAACATAGTGGCTATTGTTGGGACAAAATACAACTTATAACTGAATTTACAGAAATAGTACTTGACAACAATTTCATCTATTACGAAGGTGAATATTACAGACAGATTTCTGGGGTGGCGATGGGGGCTGTTTGTGCCCCCATTTACGCCAATCTGGTCTTATTGGACTGGGAAGAAGAATTTGTTCTCAGTTCGGACTGGATGAAATGGATTGGTTGCTATGTTCGTTATTTAGATGATTTGTTTATTTTGTGGAAGGGAGATGAAATTCAACTTGATAGGTTTATTGAATACATTAACAATACCACTACTTACTTGAAATTTGTGCATCAATTCAACAAAACAGGTATTAATTACTTGGATGTATTCATTTTTAATGATGGTTCTACCTTCCAATCCCAGATTTATAGAAAAGAAACGTTCAGCAATGGATATTTAGACTTCAGCAGTACACATCCTTACTCTCAAAAACATAGTATATTGAAAGGGCAGTGTATCAGAGCTGCCAGGATGACTTCTATTGAAACAAAGATGAAACAGGAAATAGAATTCATAGGTGATTTATTCAAGAAAAGAGGTTATCCTGATTATTTGATTAAGAATGTGACCGGTTATGTAGTGCAAGAATGGGGTAGAAAATATCCGCCCTTACTAGGTAAGGGCAACATTTCCAACATCTTGAAAAATACTTCTAATGAAGAGATCAATTCTCAGTATTCCAAATCTTGTATTTTAAGATATGGGCAACATGTTGGTAAGGTGAAGGACATAATTAGGAATAATTGGAACATTATTTCCAGTGATGAGGGCATTAAGGAATACATTAATGACAAGCCCACCTTTGTACACAAAACTGGGTTTAACATAAAAAAGATTATTGAGTTGAAATCCAACAGACAGACTTTTAAAAGGTTGGGTACAAACAGGGGTACTAAAAAATGTGGACATTGTCCACAATGTTCTTTTATTTTTGAAGGTGAGAGGTTCACATTAAGTAATATTAACAGGAACACTGTGTGGTTTGTAAATGGGAACTGTCTGTCTAGTCATTTGATATATTTAGCCATGTGCAACACATGTTCTTGTTTTTATGTTGGGAAGACTGACAGACAGTTAAAGAATAGAATATATGACCATCAGTACTGTATTAGGAAAAAGGATGAAAACAATGCCCTTTCTCGTCATTTGGTTGGTAACAACACATGTCACAATTTTCGGTTTGCCATTTTGGAAAAGGTGAAGCTTAATCCCAGGGGTGGTGATATTAAGAAAATTGTGGGAGAAAGAGAGATCAAATGGCAATTAAAATTGAATGCAGCATGTTTCCCTGGCCTTAATGAGATGATTTCAACAAAACCCCTTATTAAATGTTGAATGTTGATTTTTTTTAACATTTTTACATAATCAAGTAACATATGTTTGGTATTTATTTCAATACATATATTTTTATCAAATGGACGGAACAAAACAAGTATTTTTAAGGAACTTTTTAAGATTTATGTTTAGGTACGAAGCACTGTATTTATTATTTTTGAAGAAATGTTATTTATCTACTTGCACATGTATGCAACAGGTTTGGTGTATTTAGGACAATATTATAGCTGTTACTTTAAGTTTAGTTGTGTAATTATTCAATTAAGGATGGAATTTGGCGGGTTTTTATGTATTTAATGTGTGCCATTAACATTCATCTTTGTTCTGATGAAGCGTATGGGAATACGTGAAAGCGCTTAACCTGGACTGGCACTGTGTTCATTGTTTTATCGCTACAATAAAGCTGTGTTTTATAAGGAAAGCTGGTGGATCGTGGTTTGTCCTGGGGATTTTGTTCTACAAATAATGAAGAGTTGTTAAGTTTTAGCATGGACATGACAGTAGATAATATCAATATACGTAATGTTATAGAACGTAATTGGAAGATTATTGAGGGAAATCGAGATTTATTAAACAGTGTTGGTGATGATTTGTTTATAGGAATGATTACAATTCAAAGAAAATGTTTGAAAAATGAAGGGACATATATATATATATATATATATATATATACACATATAGATATTCGGTGTATTATTGTGGCGAGACTGAAATTGGTCACTTGTGCTTAGTGTTTTACCCTGGTAAACGCACTTCATTTTTTTTTTGTTTAAGACAATTCCATTCATTAGGTAGTGTGGTTAGGGCAATCTGTCAATGGTGACACCACTTGGTGGAAGCCAAACTAGTTTTTGACCGAGACCCTTAATAACCAAAGGCATGCTTTCTGTAATTTCAGTTTTAAAGTATATGCCATAAAGCAATTTTTCCATAATTTGTTTTCATTGTTTTGCAGCTTCAGGCATCCAGTTTGTTGTTTGTGGATAACCCTGTTGGCACTGGCTATAGCTATACAACTAACAGTGAGGCTTTTGCAAAAAATGTCAGTACTGTTGCTTCAGATATGATTGCCCTACTTAAAGAATTCTTCCAATCCAAAGTTGATTTCCAGGTAAGAAAAACTAATTCATTATTTTATGTTTTTCAAACTAAATTTCATAGCTATCTAATTTGATTTGATTGTTATGTTTTCTCTGCTTGGAGAACAGGTGACCTATGTGTACTTTATTCACTTCCCCACTCCCACAGCAGAGTTTAATTCCATTTACTGTAAATTGTGTTAGTTTTTCATCTTCACAGCAGAGAATAACTCTTTCCGTATTCAACTTTAGATCCAGCTTTTAGACAGCAATATTAACCTTTTATAATTTCAGGACTTTCTTTGTTTTCACTATTGCATTTCCTAACTTATCAGCATTAACTGACTTTTATGTTATAATTTATAAAATCTTAACAAAAAGATGTAACAATATGGTATAACTGTGCTAAGTGTTAATAGAATAACCATACATGCATACATAATATTACTTTTAGTGTATGTTTTGGTCTTTTTTTTTTGTGACCAAGCTTAATACTTTGCTTATTCTTAACCTGTTCACCTGTTGCTATTTCTTAGTCTTGCTGTAGCCCAAGTAATGCCTTAAAATAGTTCAACCAATCCGCATAATTGATTACCAATTTAACGAGAGAATTTTCCCGTAAAAAGATTTTTTTTTCTTGAGTATGAAGTTCAACATGACACCCTCTGCTGTCCTGCAGAAGAGGCAAGTCTAACTTATGATTAATCCAAAGATGGACTTGAACCTCTGAATTTTGCAGTACAGCTTGACTCGTATAACATGTTAGTAGATCTGACTCTATACCGTGGTCAAAGACCAGTCCAATATACATAACATTCTCCATGTTTGCCACACCTCCAAGGATTAACCAGACAAAAATAGCAAATAGTCTTTATCCATCCATTATTACCTTTATTTTAATGTGATTTTATCTGTATTTTGACCATGACACACTGGAATCCTTCCTTCCAACCTGTGATTTCCCTGTTCCCTAAGGCTTTGACATTTCACCCACATAGCCTTTAGTGCCCAGGCTTCATCAGCTATATGAGCAAAGCCCCCCAAGAATTTCAAGAGTGCATGTTAGGAAACTATTCCCAACATGTGCTTTGAGATACTTAAAAGGAATTTGTATGTGCCAAGCTACTATCCTGGAATAATGGATTGTGGAGAACATGGAATGAAGGCCTACAATGCCTGCAAAAGCAATACCAGCTAGCTTTTAAACAAAAGATTGCTTTTAAGACCCCTACTCTGTCTCCAACTCTGTCTCAGATCAAGGCCAAAATTCAAGACATTATTTTTTTAACAGTTTTTTATTGAATTATCACTTTGCATACATGTATGTAAAAGAAAACAAAACCATGTTAACATGTTCACAGTTAATATTGTACATCACATACATTATTTTATACAATTTTTAATCCAACATTATATAAGTTGGCAATTCCCACCTTCCCTTAAACCTCACTCCTACTCCAAAACATTATTCTGCAGGTATCCCCACAGTTTCCATTTGTTGTATTTAATTTACTCCTACCCTTTTCTAAAGATCACACTTCAGTTCTTCTATGTATTGACTATTTCAAATACAGTTGGTTTACACTTTTATTTCCATTTTCTAGTAATTGTTTTTTTGGCAGCCACCATAATTAAACTTGACAAGGCCATATTATATCTAGGCAATTCAGATCCAGTATCCCAACTCAAAAATCATCTTCTTAGTTGTACCCATTTGCTCACCCAATATTTCTGACTTGAGTACTCTGTTGGAATTTGTAAAAAATCCGCTAACTCCTTACTCTTCCAAAAATATGTTGCAAGTTACCTTTTTCGTCCCCATCACACCTCCAACATTTACTATCTACCTGAGGAAAATTTTTTTGGAGTCTGCTTGGGGATAAAAATACCTATGCAAATACTTCCAAGCAAAAATCCTAAATCTTCAAGACTTTGCATATTTGGTAGCAACACGTGTCCTCCCATTGTTAACTTGAGAATTGCTTTCCAATTTCTCTTAACGATCTTTTCTAACCACCTCCGATTCCTATAGTTATTGTGCAATATTTTATATAACCTACTAATTATTCATTTTTTTAAAGCAGCTTCTATTCTAGATTCAACTAAAAAACTCTTCCAGAGGCAGGTATTTGACTTAAGAGATTCCCGATCTCTTTCACTTTGCCTGTACTTTTGACATCAATCCCTGATATTGAAGACAGTCTCTGACTTGCAGTCTGAATGTCTTCTTGGCCTCTTCCCATTCTATTACCTTTCTTTTCTATTTGCTTCCAATATCTTGGTTCCTTTGCCAGTTTTCTCCAGTAAAATTCCAGCCGTGTATTGCCTCTTCTGCGTACCCCTCATTACAGTCATACCTATTGGCAGAATCTCATTTCCACATTCTCTCGTTGGCTTGGTTCATAGAATACTTTTGCTACTTTATGAATATAATTTTGTATATGGCTGTAGATGTTCATAGTGTTTCACTGTTGCAGTCATGACTGTAGGGATGTTCATTGTGCATACAGCTGCAGTAATCACAGATGGGTTTTCTGCCGTCAGGCGGTCCCTCGGTCGGCCGAATTCCAAAGTCTAGGTCCGGCGTCGGTTGCTGTCGCTCTCTTTCCTGACGTCAATGAGGCAGAGGTATATAAGACACAGCCGACGCCATTTTCTTCAGTCTTTTTTGCCACGTGGTGCCCGAAGCAGAAGCAGTTCACAAGTGCCGGTTGGCCAGCTCCTGAATTTACGAAAAATTGGAAACCAAAGTCTTCATTAAAGCTAAGTACCCCGTTGGGGAAACTTTTCTTGCCTCAGACCGATGTCAGAAAAAGTTAACAATTGTATTTCTTGTGGGAAGCAAATACCGCATAAGGATTTCCATTCCCTCTGCATACCTTGTTTAGGCCCAGACCACGACGTCTCGGGCTGTCGCTTTTGCGCTACTTTCAATAAATGCACTATTAAGCGTCGGGCGGAGTTTGCCCAACACTTTTTTGGTATAGCCTTTGATTATAAAATGTCGGAGACTCCGACTAACATTTTGTCCAAAAACCGTAAGGACAAGGACCGACACGCGAGGTCCGCGGTCCCCACCGACACCACGCCAAAACTGGCTACACGTGGTCCGGTTCTCAGCGAGACGCCTATGCAGTCCCTGACTACCGACGACACTTCTTTGGCGGTGTCTTCTGTAACCGAGACCGCAGGTACCTCGGCCCATACCCAGACTACAACCACCGGAAGCCACTGTGAGCGTTGAGCCTCCTAATGTGGACAGGTCCACTTCCACCCATGGTGTCTTTAGACCCTCATCTTCCTTTTCCATTAAGGTCTTTACTAAGTCCAAATCAGCCAGGCATCCCTAGAGGCCTGTTGCACAGGGCCCATGCCCAGGCCCCATGCCTAAAAAGCAGATGCTTAAAATGGCTGAAGATTTAATTACTCTTATCAGGGGTTCCCAACCCCCTCCAGACAAGAGACCCAGAGTGGAGGAAGATTCTCCCTCTTCTGATCAGGGCTCCATTTTTTCAGAACACTCTTACTCCCCTTTTGAAGATTCTGATGCAGAGCAGTCCATTCCTTCTGTATCTCCTCCTGAGGATTTTTCTTTTGGGGAAACCTTGCACACCTTGAAGGAACACTTCCATTGGGAAGGCCAAGACTTTTCTGATTCCAAGAAAAGACTGAGGGAATTTCTTTTGTTACCTCAACACAGACCTCTGGCGATACCTCCTGTCTTGGACGTACTTGATGATGTTTATTCGGAGGCTTGCCTTAATCCGGATTCCCTGCCTCCTGCCCCAGTCAAGCCTGATAGGTACTACAGAGTTCCTAACTCTCACCAATTTCTTTACAAAAGCCATAATGCTGACCCTGAAACCATTTCTCAAGGCCCCAATGGAATGAAGGCCTCTACTGCTAAGAATCCACTACCTTCCGAAAGAGAGTCAAGATCCTTAGAAAGGTGGGGAAAAAAGGTATATACCTCGGCCACCCTAGCCATGAGGGCCTTAAATTGTCAGTTTCATATGCTTAAATATCAGCAGTTTCTGTTATCACAATTAAGAAATAAAATGTCTCAACCTGAACAACCAGATTTGAAGGAGTTGCAGGATATGATACATAGTGCAGAACAAGTGGTAAACACACCTTACAATGTGGCTATGACACCCTAGAGGCCTCAAGTAGAGCTGCTGTTACAGGATCAGTCATTCGTAGACATGCATGGCTTAGGGAACAAATCTTGCCTGATCATGTGAAAGCTAAACTACTAGATGCTCCTTTACAAAAGGATGTGCTATTTGGTACTAATGCTGAGGAGATACTACGGAAAATGGAAGAAAAAGTCAAATCTATGCAAACAGTCAAAGCTTTTCTACAGGTTCAACCACCACGCTTTTAGCAGAAATTGGCCTTCTAAAACTGGTCCTTTCCAGCCACGGACAAGCCCCAAAGAGGTAGATACAGGCTACAAGGGGCAGAGGGCAATCACAAGGATCATATAGAGGCAGGCAATGGCAAACTCCAGCACCAAGAGGTGGCGAAGACAGTGCACAACAATACAGGAAACAAACCCAATGACTTCCTCCTTTCCATGCCAAGCAAGTATCAGCTAGCAGCACCCTTGGGAGGAAAGCTGGCATTATTTACAAGAAATTGGCATATTGTCACAACAGACAAATGGATCCTGGACGTTATAAACAGAGGCTTCAGATTTCATTTTCACACTCTCCCAAAAATGAGAGGCATGCCAAACCTGCCACACAATCAAAGGGCAGAGGCACAACTACAAATTTCAAAGCTCATAGACATGAAAGCTATTCAAGAGGTACCTACTCATGAACAAGGTCAAGGTTTTTATTCCAGGCTATTTCTGGTACCAAGGAAAGGAACCGACTGGAGACCCATTTTGGACTTATCCATCCTAAACACATTCTTACTGCACCAAAATTCAAGATGCTCACATTACAGCAGCTTCTTCCCATGCTGGGCAAGGAGTTTTGGCTGGTAACATCGGACCTCAAGGAGGCATACCTGCATGTCCCAATCAGACAAAGCTGCAGAAGATACCTCAGATTTCTTGCAGGTTCAATCCACTATCAATTCTCTGCATTGCCCTTTGGCTTATCTACTGCGCCCAGAGTATTCACAAAATGCCTGGCATCAGTAATTGCCTACTGCAGACTTCAAGGGATACAAATTTACCCTTATTTGGACGACTGCCTGATCCAAGCGGACAGCAAGCACATACTTCTGGAACATCTGGCTTATGCAACACGGTTACTGAATTCTCTGGGATACACAAAAGAAATCCAGGCAAACACCATCTCAGAAAGTAACTTTCCTGGGTGCCAACTAGGACACAAACACCCAGATGGCCTATCTTACGCCAGAAAAACAGGGGCAACTAACTCAGTACTTCAAAACACTAGTAAATTGTACCAGGCTTACTGCAAGGAAAATCCTGCAGGCTCTGGGCTTCATGGCATCTTGCATTCTTTTAATCCCATGTGCAAAGTTGCATATGAGGAAACTTCAGTGGTACCTAAAAAACCTATGGTCTCAACACAGCCACAGTTTGGAAACAATAATACCAATAATTCCATGTTTGCAAAAGGAATTTCTATGGTGGGCCCAAGCATGTCAAACAAACACAGGCCTTCCATTCTGCAAGCCTCAAGCAAATCAAGTCATCACAACAGACGCCTCAGATTACGCCTGGGGGGGCGCACATGACAGACGGGTGCATTCAGGGCAAATGGTCCCAAAAGGAAAAGCACCTTCACATCAATCAAAAAGAAATGCTAGCAGTGATAAATGCAATTACAGCTTTCAAGGACCTCCTGCATCCAGGACAATTATTGATAAGAACAGACAACACCACAGTAATGTGGTACATAAACAAACAAGGAGGAACACATTCATACCCCCTGTGCAGACTAGCCATGACACTTTGGAACTTGGCTCTACAATGGCAAATCGAACTTCAAGCACAGTACTTGCCAGGCTTGGAAAACACGCTGGCAGACAATCTAAGCAGAAATATGACAGATCCACACGAATGGAAGTTGCATCCTCAAGTGTTTACAAAGATAATCCAAGCGTGTGGGGGAGGCCAGACATAGATCTCTTTGCCTCCCACAGGAATCACCAATTGGAGAAGTTTTGTTCAAGGACCTTTCATCCAAAGGCCTGGAGAGTGGACGCCCTTTCATTCAGTTGGACAGCATGGACAGTTTACGCTTTCCCACCTCTGCCTCTTCTGCCCAAGGTGCTCTTGAAAGCAAGAGCAGACAGACCAAAGATGATACTGATTACTCCAGACTGGCCCAGACAACACTGGTACCCACTACTGAGGAGCCTAACACATACTCCTCCCTGGCCCCTACCTCTAATGCCTCTTCTGCTGACTCAGCACAGCTACAAAACTCTTCACAGTCAGCTGAAAACACTCAATCTCGCTGCATGGAAAATTCCTTAACACTACAACAAACTCTACTCCCCAAAGAGGTGCAGGATGTCATTTTGGAGGCCAGAAGGCCATCTACTAGAAAGGCTTACTCCGCAAAATGGAAACGGTTTTGCTCTTGGAATGAGAAAAAAGGCCAGAACCCTAGAAAACTGAATTTGCCTCCGGTATTACAGTATCTAGCTGAGCTGCTGAACAGTGGACTTTCATTTTCCTCCATAAAAATCCATGCCTCAGCCATTTCTGCAGAATTCAACACGGATCCACCCATATTCTCTCACCCACTCTTAAGACAGTTCCTCAGAGGGGCTAAGAATATAAGACCACCAAGGAAACAACCAGTGCCAGCCTGGGATCTTAATTACATTCTAGAAAAATTAACATTGCCTCCCTTTGAACCAGCTGCCTCAACAGATTTGCAATATTTGTCCTGGAAAACAGCTTTCCTTCTGGCCATTACCTCAGCTCGTAGGGTTTCGGAACTACAAGCCCTCATGGCTGTGCAGCCCTTTCTCATCTTCCATCAGGACAGGGTTTCCCTTCGAACCAACCCGTCATTTATGCCTAAAGTAGTATCCAGGATAGCTTTAAATCAAGCCATACACTTATCTACCTTTTACCCCAATCCTCAAAATAAAGGGGAAAGGCTGCTACACTCCTTAGACATCCATAGACAGCTACGTTATTATTTGGACAGAACAAAGCCTTTCAGGAAATCAGAACAACTTTTTGTGTCCTATGCTGTAGGAGCTCAAGGGAAGCCAATTACCAAACAGACAATTTCAAAATGGATAGGCCACTGCATACGGTTTTGTTACTCCTATCATGGAAAATCTGTCCCTACAGGCATCAGATCAAAGACCACCAGGGCCACAGCTACCTCTACAGCCTTCCTCAGAGGAGTTCCTACCAAAGATATTTTGGAGGCAGCCACTTGGAGTTCTGTGCATACCTTCACAAAACACTACCACCTGCCTTTATATTCCAAAACTAGAGCAGGCTTTGCCACTGCTGTGTTGCAGGGCATTCTGGCTCATCCCAGTTCCACCTAGTGCCTACCACTCTGTGCGTAGCTTTGGGATTCTACCCATCTGTGATTACTGCAGCTGTATGCACGATGAACATAGTACAGTTTTGTACCTACCATAAATGTAGATGTTCGAGTGCTAATACAGCTGCAGTACAGTTTTCCCTCCCTCCTTCCCCTCTTGGTAAAGGCCTAGGGCCTAACCCCTCTTCATACAACCTGATTGGGTTATCCTTCTATGGTATATTTGCTTGCAACTACTGATTTTTGATTATATTGCATTGCATGTATGTCAATATAATTTATGTATTGCCTTCCTACTGGGGGCACCTGACATCTGCAGCAAGAAAGACTGAAGAAAATGGCGTCGGCTGTGTCTTATATACCCCTGCCTCATTGACGTCAGGAAAGAGAGCGACAGCAACCGACGCCGGACCTAGACTTTGGAATTCGGCCGACCGAGGGACCGCCTGATGGCAGAAAACCCATCTGTGATTACTGCAGCTGTATTAGCACTCGAACATCTACATTTATGGTAGGTACAAAACTGTACTTTCTCCCCTGCCGGCAGGCAGTCCTCGGTCGGCCAGAATCCCAAAGTCTGGGTCCGGCGTCGGCTGTTCAACCATGCTCCCTGACGTCAGAGCGCCAGGAGTACAAAGCTGACAGACGACGCCATCTTCTCCAGTCTTTCTTGCCGTGCGGTGATAGCAGTTCGCAAGTGCCGGTTGGCTGACTCCTGACGATTTTTTCTGATAAACTTCAGTCCGAAGATTTTCTTCTCCACTCAAAGCTAAGTACCCCGTTAGGGAAACTTTTTTCTTGCTCCACTCTGATGTCAGAAAAAGTTAATAATTGTATTTCATGTGGGAAGCAAATACCTCATAAGGATTTTCATTCTTACTGTATTCCTTGCTTAGGCCCTGACCACGACGTAGCTAGTTGTCGGTTTTGTGCTAGATTCAATCAACGTACAATTAAGCAATGGTACGATTTTGCTTTTCATTACTTCGGTAGGCGCTTTAACTACAAAATGTCGTCTGATACGGTTCTGGCTACCGGAGTTCACAAACGTCGCAAGGATAAAGACAGGCCTCCGAGGTCCAAATCTGATGATAGCGCTGCGGAGCCAGCTTCAGGTTCGGCCGTCGTCAGTGAGGTGCTTTTGCAGCCCCTGTCGTCGGCCATTTCAGAACCGATGGCCGAAACGGACTCTCATGAGGAGCCAACCAGGCCTTTAAATATTTCTATTGCAGGACCTTTGGACAATGCTCCTTCGGATGGGTCTGGAGCCGCTGTGCCGGTACCGGCTTCCGAAGGGGTTTTCAGGCCTACTCAGCTTCTAATAAAGGCAAAGCCAAAAACTCCTTCTAAATCAAAGACTGCAACACGGGCCTCTTCTGAACCGGCTCCCAAGTCACAGAAACAGTTACTCAAGATGGCGGAGTATTTACTTACTATAATTAGGGGTTCACATCCCCCTCCAGATAAAAGGCCAAGGCAGGATGTTTATTATGATTCCTCTGATCAGGCTTCTCTTTCTTCAGTTTCTTCTTCTGACCAGGAATATTCTTTCCCTCCTTATGAGGATTCTGATGCTGAGGAATCCATTCCTTCAGCTTCTCCCCCTGAGAATTTCTCTTTTGGGGAAACTTTGCATGAAATGAGGGAACATTTCCACTGGGAAGGACAGGAGTATTCGGAATCTATGAAAAGACTGAGGGATTTTCTTCTTCTTCCCCAACATAGACCCCTGGCTATTCCTCCTGTTTTGGATATTGTGGATGATGCCTTTTCGGAGGCTAATTTAACCCCTGACTCTTTTCCTCCTGCTCCTGTTAAGCCTGATAGATATTACAGGGTTCCTGATTCCCACCAGTTTTTATACAAGAACCCTTCTGCTGACCCTGAAACCATTTCTCAGGGTCCTAAGGGAGTTAAGGCCGCTTCTTCCAAAAATCCCATTCCTACTGAAAAAGATTCTTGATCCTTAGAAAGATGGGGCAAAAAAGTGTACACTTCTGCTACTTTGTCCATTAGGGCTTTAAACTGTCAGTTTCATATGCTGAAATACCAGCAATTTCTCTTGTCTGTTTTAAAACAAAAGCTTACTTCCATTTCTGCCTGTGCAGATGATAAGGAATTACATGACTTATTGCATGCCACTGAACAAGTTGGGAAGCATGGTTTACACTGTGGATTTGATGCCTTGGAGGCTTCTTATAGGGCTGCTGCCTCTGGCACAGTCATTAGAAGGCATGCATGGCTAAAGGAACAAAATTTGCCTGAACAAGTAAAGGCTAAATTATTGGATGCTCCTGTTCAGCATAATGTTTTGTTTGGATCAAAAGCTGAAGAGGTGATTAAAAAGATGGAGGATAAGGCAAAATCCATGCAAACAGTTAAAGATTTCTTACAAGTACAGCCACCTAGATTTAGCAGGAATTGGCCTTCAAAAAATTGGTCCTTTCCCACTTCAGACAGGCCTCAGAGGGGTAGATATAGACACTCCAGAGGAAGGCCTCAAACACAAGCTTCTTATAGACCAAGACAGTGGACTGCTTCCACCCCTAGGGGAGGAGAGGACATGTCACAAACTCAAAGGAAACAAACTCAATGACTCCCTCTGTTGGGCTACAGGAACGTCTTGCCTGGAAGCCCCTCTCGGAGGAAAACTCTTTTTTATCAAAATTGGACTCAAATAACCCAAGACAAGTGGGTTTTGGATGTGGTTTTAAGAGGTTACAAATTCCATTTTCATACCTTGCCAAGGCCAAGCAGATGGCCAGACCTTCCAAAACATCAATGGACGGAGGCCTTAAACCAGGTGGAAGCTCTTTTGACTTTGAATGCCATAGAGATGGGACAAGGTTTTTACTCGAGGCTCTTTCTAGTCCCCAGGAAGCAAAACTCATGGAGTCCCATTCTGGATCTGTCGGTCTTGAACACCTTTCTAGAGATTCCAAAATTCAAGATGCTTACTCTACAGCAGCTACTTCCAATGCTGTCCAAAGATGCATGGATGGTAACTTTGGATTTAAAGGAGGCATATTTACACATTCCCATCAGGCAGGATCGCAGAAAATACCTCAGGTTCAAGGCCGGATCGAGGCACTTTCAATTCTCTCTGCTGCCCTTTGGATTGTCTACTGCGCCCAGGGTCTTCACCAAATGCCTGGCTCCAGTAGTAGCTTACTGCAGACTCAAGGGAATTCAAATTTACCCTTATCTGGACAATTGCCTAATTCAGGCAGACAGCAAGGATGTCTTCCAGCATCTAGAATTTGTGCAGAACCTCCTCAAGTTCCTGGGATTCTCTGTAAACATAAAAAAGTCAAATTTGACACCATCACAACAGATGACTTTTCTGGGTGCTCTTCTAAACTCCACAACCCAGATGGCATTTCTGACATCTGAAAAACAATTACAGCTGGCTTCAACTTTCAAAACCTTGGCAACTTTAACTCAACTATCTGCAAGGAAATTCATGCAGGCTTGGGTTACATGGCCTCCTGCATCCTTCTCGTACCATATGCAAGACTACACATGAGGAAAATACAGTGGTACCTAAAAAGTGTATGGTCTCAGCATTGCCACAGTTTAGACATACTGATATCCGTCCTTCCTTGCCTTCAAAAGGAGTTTCTTTGGTGGTCCAGGGCATGTGCTCTAAACAAAGGGAAACCCTTCCGTCTGCCTTCTGCCACTCAGATTCTAACCATGGACGCCACAGATTATGCTTGGGGAGCCCATTTTCAGGGCAACTGTCTGCAGGGCCTTTGGACAAAGGGATCAGAAGCACCTGCATATCAATTTAAAGAAAATGTTAGCCGTTCAGAAAGCTCTATTGGCCTTCAGGAATCTTTTACAACCAGGACAACTACTAATACGGACAGACAACACCACAGTTATGTGGTACATAAACAAGCAAGGGGGATTTCATTCCTACCCCCTTTGCAGACTAGCCATGGATCTATGGAACACAGCTCTAGCTTGCAATCTGGATCTTCAAGCTCAGTTTCTACCAGGGAAACAAAACTTCCTGGCAGTCAGTCTGAGCAGAAACCTTTCGGATCCACACGAGTGGATGCTGGACACCAAAATATTCAGGATGATAACAGCAGTCTGGGGATGTCCTCACATAGACCTCTTTGCATCCCATCTCAATCATCAACTACAGAATTTTTGCACCAGGACTTTCCACAGAGAAGCTTGGAAAGTGGATGCCCTGTCATTCAGTTGGAGGAACCTCTCGGGATATGCTTTTCCACCTCTTCCTCTTCTTCCACGGGTCTTATTGAAGATAAAACAGGACAAGCCGAAGATGATAATCTTGCTGGCTCCTAATTGGCCTTGGCAGTTTTGGTATCCAACTCTAAAAAAACTATGTCGGAGCCCCCTTTGGTTTTACCTCAGTCTCCAAACCTTCTGTCCCAACATCAGGGTCAGGTTCTACACTCTCATGTCAGAACTCTCAGCCTGGTGGCCTGGTTAATCCTGGGCCTTTGATTTCTTCTTTCCTACCCAAGCAGGTTATGGATGTCATTTTAGAAGCCAGACGTCCTAGCACTAGAAAATCTTATGCAGGAAAATGGAAAAGATTTTGTTCCTGGATGCAGGCTCAGGATTCTGATCCTCTTCTTCCTAACATTACCTTAATTTTACTTTACTTGACAGATCTCTTACATAAGGGTCTCTCTTTCTCTTCCATTAAGATACATGCCTCTGCTATTTCTGCTTATTATAATACAGACCCTCCCATCTTTCCCCGCCAGCTCATGAGACAGTTTTTCAGAGGAGCTAAGAACTTAAGACCTCCTAGATCTCCTCCCATTCCTGCTTGGGATCTCAACTATGTTTTGGAAAAACTAACCTTGCCTCCTTTTGAGCCTGCTGCCTCTTCTGACATCAAGTTTTTATCTTGGAAGACAGCTATCTTGTTAGCCCTAACCTCTGCCAGGAGAGTTTCAGAGTTACAAGCTCTTATGGCTGTGGAACCTTATATTATTTTTCATCAAGACAGGGTATCTTTGAGGACTAATCCTACCTTCATGCCTAAGGTGGTTTCCAAAGTGGCTTTAAATCAAACTGTCCACTTGCCAACCTTTTTCCCCACTCCTCAAAATAAAGGGGAAAGGATCTTACATTCCTTGGATGTACACAGACAACTACGTTTTTACCTGGACAGAACGAAGGACATCAGAAAATCAGAACAATTGTTTGTTTCTTATGCTTCAAGTTCCCAAGGTAAAGCCATTTCAAAACAGACCATTTCTAAATGGATTGCTCATGGAATCAGATTTAGTTATTCACACCATGGAAAGCAAATCCCAGGGAGTATATGGACTCATTCCACCAGAGCTGCTGCCACTTCTGCGGCCTTCCTCAGGGGAGTTCCTACCAAAGACATTTTGGAAGCTGCAACTTGGAGTTCAGTGCATACTTTTTCTAAGCACTACAATCTACCTCTCTACTCTAAGTCTAGGGCAGGCTTTGCCTTTGCAGTCTTGCAGGGCCTTTTAGCCGCCCCTTCTTTTTTATGACCACCTCCCTTTCTTTCAGCTTTGGGATTCTACCCTACAGTCATGACTGCAACAGTGAAACACGATGAACATAGTACAGTTGTGTACACCTACCATAAATGTAGATGTTCGAGTGTCTTCACTGTTGCAGTCTGGGTTTCCCTCCTTGTGTAGTTCCTTTTTTCACCATTCTTCTGAGGTGTATTTGCAAAGGTTATGGGACCTTTTTCATTTTGGGACTCCTGACATATGGGGCAAGAAAAACTGGAGAAGATGGCGCCGGCTGTCAGCTTTGTACTCCTGGCGCTCTGACGTCAGGGAGCATGGTTGAACAGCCGACGCCGGACCCAGACTTTGGGATTCTGGCCGACTGAGGACTGCCTGCCGGCAGGGGAGAACCCTACAGTCATGACTGCAACAGTGAAGACACTCGAACATCTACATTTATGGTAGGTGTACACAACTGTACTTTCTCCTTAAGGATCTCCATCCAAAAGCCCATTCTCTCTCTCTGTATTTCTTGAATTTCGCCCTGCTTCATCATTACCATCCCTTTTTACATTGAATAATAGCTTTCCGCTTGCGTTATGTATTTGAGTCCTAACTTTGTAATAAACTGAAATATCCATTCAAATCAGGTCATTTTAAAGATAAATCTATCCCTTGTGGCCCTTGCTCTCTCCCCCTCCCAGATAAAATCCTTCAATTCTTTATTGATTACTGTCTACAACTTCTTTTCTGGTTGATAAAAATATGCCTGATCTGTACATAAAACTAAACTAAAGAAACTAAAACATTTTCACTACTTGTATCTTGCTATCCATATCCATAAACAGTAGCTCCCAGTTCATCATTTTTTGTATTATCTTTTGTTTAGTCTCTTTCCACATGTCCTTAGCTGCCATAATATAATCCTATACTCCTTGTGTCTCCATAAGTATGAGTATTACTGAACCAATTCACATGTTTGCACATAGTTTACAGCTATAGCCTTTGTTTTGTCTTCATTAATTATGTATTCCAAAAAAAACACTTGAAACTAACTTATGTTTTATCAGGTACAAATTATTGTCTGCAAATAAAACCAAGTTTTCTTGATTACCATACCAACTATTTTTGCCAATGGCTGTATGTATTATGCAAATAAAGGGGATAAAGGACACCCCTACCTTGTTCCTCTAGTCAGACACAACTTGTCAGAGTGGAACCCTCACAATTTTTTGTCTCTGATCCCTTGGATGTCCTCCTCCTTAACCTTGTTGTATCAGGGAATACAAATGCTTCATTGCCCTACTCATAAAATCCCAGCTTACTCTAAATGCTTTCTCTGCATCAAGAACTGCAAATAAAGGTATTTTCTTACATTCTGTTTCCCTCTGGATCACCATTGTCCTATTAATGTTATAAAATTCTTGCCTCCCCTTCGCAAAACCACTTTGAGCAGTAATTATCAGTTTGGCAGCACCTTTGCCATTTGTTTATCTATTAGAGACATAAGCACTTTTATAATCTTGGTTTAAAATTAAAATGGGACTGTATGAAGCTAGTTCTTTACTGTGCTTAGCCACCACAGCTTTCTTCCAGGATGTTGGTGCAAACTCTTACAGGTCTTATCACTTTCTTCCCTCCTAGCTTCCAAGCTTCTACAGGGATATCCTCTACTCCTGGAGACTTTCTTGCAGATTGATTGTACATCAGTTATTATCTCCTGTTCTCCTATCTTAATTGTTGAGCCTCGTCTACCTGTAACTTTGGCATACTTTAATCTTTCATAAATATTCTCATTTGTGCTTTTTCTTGATTTCCTTATTACTCTACCTTATACAAATTTTCAAAAAAACTCCAAAATCTGTAATACGTCTACACTATCTGTGGTAATTTTTCTTGTTGTAGGCTCCCTATGTTTGGAAACAACCCTTTCTTCTTTCTGTTGTTTCAGTCGTTGTGCTAAGAGTTTTTGTGCTCTTGAGTTGTCAAAACAACAGTTGCTTGCAGAAATCTTTCTAAAATCATCCGCATTATGCAGATGCTCCCTTTTCTTTTTAGCACTCTGCAGTTCTGTCCTTTCTTCTGTGAGGTTCCTCTTATCAGGGGTGTACCTTGCGGGGAATCTAGTATGCTGAGCATTCCCTTCACTCAAAAAAGGCGTCCTTCTCATTTAATGTGTTTTTTACTTTCTTTGTTTAAAGAAATTTGGTTAAACAAAGATAATATGCATGCATGCTTTGAAAGAAAGCTTGTGTTGTTATCTTTGCTTAGGCAATATGAATGAAGCTGGGAGGGCAAAAGTTAAAAACACTAACAGTGACGCAGGCCAGCCAGGTAGCACTGACTGTGTACAGCCTCTCTTGGAAGCTTCATTTTTTTTTGTACGTGCTTGCCTAACATTGCTTACTGCCAGAATTCCATAACCGGGAATGTTAATGTATGCCATTATATGGCATAAGCACTGAAAGTGGAGCTGAAAGCTTATAGACCTAAATTATGTGTGCCCATGCTCTATTAAATTTCTAATTCCTTCAGTACAGCACATTATATAGTTGCTGGTCTCTTGCGTGATTTTTTTGTATCACACGTTTATATAATGCATTTCTACTGCTATGGAGGAGTCTGCAGCTTTTTTTTCTTTTGTTAGCCCTTCATGTGTGGTGATTTGGAATGTGGCAGCCATACAGTAACTACCTGATTTACCTACAGAAACTACCTGAATAATTGCATTCAATGCCTTGTATCTCTCTGCTCAGTGTTAAATAAGGGCTGGGTTGGGAGCTAAAATGACAGAGTCTTGCTGTTGGTATGACCCCTTGGAGAATAATGTGTGGTACTTTGATTACTGTTCAGCCAGCTTAAGCACTGATGCACACAACAGCTGTATGGTGCAAAAGACTGGAAGTAGGATCTTGGCTATAAGGGCACATTTGGAGATATCGTAGATTGAGGCTCCACTAAGTAGTATATGTGATATGTCAAAGCAAGTGCATGCTTTGTCAGAGGGGGAGGGTACAGCATGTTACACAGAGGTTGCCATTCACCTTGCAGTTCTTGTAAATTGATATCTGTCCACATGCTGGTGTAATCCTCCTCCATTGCCACAAATCTACCATTGCTATCCTTTTTTCTCCTCTTCTATCACTAGTGGAGATCTTCTAGCAATTAATATAAGTACTTCCCTTTTCCTTTGTCTCTGCTATTCTCCTGAATATCCATTATGGAATCCTTTCTTTATCAAATTCAAATGCTCACTTATTGCCAAACGTGTCTTCTGTAGTATTGCTGTTTGCACTGTGGATTTCTTAATATAATTTAATACTCTACCTTTTTGTTTTATACGAGTGAGACCATTCATATTACAAACTAATATGTGTAGTGAAGCCATTATGATGAGACGTTATTCTTCCCACTTATTATGTATGACAGCTTTCTAAGTGTTTATTTCTAGCTTTTGTGTTACATATTCCCCCTGATGTTTGGTAGGTTGATCTTTAATACAGTGGTTTCTTGTTGTCTCCATTTGAGCCTGTCACATTTTGCAAGGCTTTTGTTTTAATGAAAACCTTCAAAAAAACATAACCTATTAACTTAAAACAAACATACATAAGTATGTACATCTTCAAATGATGAACTTCATCCTTTCTGATAGGAACAATCATCTCAAATCAGCAGCTGCACCTACAAGGTTATCGATGCTAAGCCACATGCTCCAGCCTGTGCTCCTACTTTCACTAATTGCTGTCCTTGTCTTATCCTTGTATCCCTCCCAGATATGAAAAAACAACTTGTATGCTTTCAGAAAATATTAACGTTTAGTTTCATGAAAAAATGCATTGGCTATCATGAAATAAAACTAAATTGTACACGGTTTAAAAAAAAAATGGCAGCACCCACAGAGGCAGCAGCTTTGTTAGCTCTTCAGGTGGAAATGCTTATTCCTGCTTCTTTTGCACAAAAAACCCTGAAAAAATCACTTTCCAGATATTCTGATGGGGACACAATTACTTATACCATAAGGAAATTAAACATATTGCTAGAACAAGCTGCTGGCTTGAATCTCTATTTTCTGCAGAGTACTCTGGTTCTACATCACTTTGCAGAAATTCTAGATCTCTGGATCAGAGCTCTGAAACTTCACAGGGAGGGTTCTGGAATGCCCCGGAGCAGCTACAAAGGAAAGATCCAAGGCACTGGAATTTATGAATTCCAGAAAACGTTGAGCAAAAGAGTTTTGTTACGGGAATAGTTTTGGGGTAGTTGAAATTGCCTATTGGGTGTTGGGTTGTACCCTAATATTTTCCAGTGTATCAAGAAATGAGGAATGAGAATCTTGGGACATGGAATCTGTAGCAAGCTACAGTTTGGATTGCGGTCTTTCCCAGAGTTAGCTGTACTTTGAGAATCTCAGATGCATTATGCTGAGCAACTAGCCTGGAGGTGTGGATATCCTTAATGAATATGGAAACGCCTCCACCTTTAGTGTTTCAGTCCAGGTTAGGTGTCCAAAAGGTGTGGTATGAATTATAGCCTGGTAATGCAGGGGTGCTGTCTGGAGCCTTGAACCAGGTCTCTGTCACTGCACACATATCGATGTTCTTCATTCTAAGGAGTGCCTCGAGTGAATTAATTGTGAGATTTAGACTTCTAGCATTGAGTAGCATTACCCTCAGATTTTGCTTGCTTGCACCTGTTACAGTGGTGAATTTGTCATTTGAAGCTTGCCTAAAAGAGGCAGTATAGGGGTGGCAAGAGCCTTAGCCAGTATCCAGAATCCCAAGGGCCTTTAAAGACTTGAAGCACTCCAACGTAGGCAGCTCTGATCACACTGCCATCCTGCTTCTGCCTACCTATGACGGCTTTCATCAGTGAAAAACTGACAACTAAACAGATGAGTCTGGCAGGAGGGTTCCATGGATTGCCTCATAGCCTAGTACCAGCCTATGAACCTATCAGCCCTAGGGCCTATACAAGCCTGGCCATGACAATTCCCTGGTTGTTTATACCCACAGTGTTTACTTCCCTGGACCCCTGTCTATTAGGGCAACTGACGTGATCCCATGGTGAATTTCCTATTTTCATCCAATTGTCAAGGTTCCTTTTGAAGAGGGCCAAAGAGGCGCTCTGCTTGACATTTATGGGCAGTCTATTCCCGAGTATGGGGAGACTCTGGGTCAGGAACCCATCCCTCTAGCATGTCTTGTTCATTGTGATAATGAGGTTTAGTTCCCCGGAGCGTGTGGCTCTGACGGATTGGGATTTCTTTAGGTGGAGCATGTTCAGCAGCTCAGGGTTAGACATGGCCTTCTAAGTTAAGCAGAGGTTGCCTCTGAGTAGGCGATATGCGACAGAGTATAGCTGGAGTTTTTTTTTAGACTGTCTGCATAGGGCATCTGCTTTAGGCCTGTGATTCTTGTAGTGAGATATTTCTGAGGCCTTTCCAACTGTTGCAGATGTCTTTTGAGGTACATACCAAATGGGGCATTGTACTCTGTAATGGGTCTAATGAGGGATGAGTACAGTGGGACAATGACCTCCTCCTTTCTGGATGAAAAGTACTTTGTGATGAGATGTGCCACATATAAGGATTTCCTCACTGTTGTGGCGATGTGGTTATCAAAGGTGAGACCACTGTCCACCTGTGTTCCTAGGTCTCTCATCATTTTCAGTGTTTAGAGTATTGCCACCTATGTGGTAGTTCATGGATATGTGGTTTTTCCCAAAGGGGATAACTATACATTTCTTGGCATTGAGCTTGAGTCCATGATTCTGGCACCAAGCATCTGTTTCTGTAAGGCCCTTTTGTAGGGTATTTACATAATTTGGGGAATTGATAATGGCTCCCAGTTAGCAGTCTGCAAACTTTGTTAGCCAGAATCCCTTAGTGTTGGCCTGTACTTCAGAGAAGTAGATGCCAAACAAGAGCAGTCCCAGGACTGAACCCTGAGGTACTCCACTTGTAACTTGTCTGGAGCTGGATCTGGAATCGGATATTTTTACAGTGTTTGTTCTGTCAGTAAGCCAATTGGCAACCCATCGAGTGATGTAGGGATTAATGCCCAGCTTGATAAGTTTATCTATTCCAGAGTGGGGGGTGGTATCAAAGGCCTTGGCAAGTTCCAGATAGGCTGTGTGGACTGCCTTACCCTCGTCCACTGCTCTAGAGACTGATTCAAAGAAATCATTTAGGTTGAGGAGACAGGATCAGCCCTTCACAAACCCGAATTGGTTGGCATCCAACGTTTGAAGGTTGCCAATGTCCTTGTTTATAAGTTCCATGATAATGTGTTCCATGGCCTTGCAGACCAGGCTTGTCAGACTGATGGGTCAGTAGTTCCCAGGATCCAGTGTGGATCCTCCCTTGTGAAGTGTGATGACTGCAGCTGTGTGCCATTCAGTGGGCACAAAGCCTGAGGTGAGGCTATGGTTGAACATGATGCTTAGGTGAGGTGTCAGTTAATTTTGTATTTCATATAGTACACAGCCAGGGATATCATCTGGTTCCATGGATGCTGCATTTTTAGCTTTGGAGAGTGTGGTTTTTGCCTGTGTGGCTGTGATAACCGGAGTTTGGCAATCTTCCGGTATTGGGATGGGCCCTTTAGGGGGTGAGAGGGGGGTGAAATTGGCACTGAAGCGATCTGCCAGGATATTGGTGATATTCTTGGGATCAGTATATTTAATGCCATTCTGTTGTAGCTCAGAGCAGATCTGAGCATTGCCACTTAGATTTTTGACATATATATAAAATGCCTTGTGATTGTCTTTGGAAATTCTATTTTCGTAACTAGCTTTGGAGGATTTATGAGGTTATCCCAGCTTTTTGCTAAGGCTGGTAATGGAGTTTTTTACATCTTGGGATTTTCCTCTCTTCTGCAACAGTTTCTTCCTTCTGTTGTATATTTTGTTTATGGCTGGGTACCACCAGATTGGCTTCCTTTTTTTGGAGGAGAGCATCTTGGTTCTGTTAGGGATGGCACGACTCATGCATGAGTATATATGCTTGTACAGTGCCTTAGTGTAGGATTCAGCCGTTGAACATTCAGTTCCCTTCTGCATGGGTGTCGTGAAGTTTGTCGCTTCTGACTTGAGTAGCATGAAGAGTAGCATGAAGTTTGCTTTGGCCAAGTTTTTAACTGTGGTTTCCGTACTGGAGGATGGGGATGAATTGTGGATGTCAAGGGTGATTAGTTTATGGTCAGACCTGACCAACGAAGGGGTGACCACTGGTGTGGAGCATCTATTTTCCATGTTGGTAATGACCAGGTCTAGGATATTTGAGCCCCTGGTGTGATTATGAATTAGTTGGTCTAGGGCGTTGGAATTAATGAATTCCAAGAAATGTTGGGCGAAGGTGTTGGTACCAGAGTAGTTTTCCAATTTAATTGCGGGGTAGTTGAAATCACCCAGTATTAGGGTGTTTGGTTGTATCTTAATATTTTCCAATATGTTTAGAAAGGTGTGGTGGGACTCTTTGGGCATGGTGGGGGATCTGTAGCAAGCTACAGTTTGGATTGCAGCCTTATCTAGTGTCAGTTGCACCTGGAGAATTTCAGATGCATTATGTTGGGCGACTAGCCTGGAGGTGTGAATGTCCTCAGTGAATATGGACACTCCTCCACCTTTCGTGTTTCAGTCCTGGTTTGGTGGCCGAAAAGTGTTGCAAGAGTTGTAGCCTGGTATTGCTGGGGTGCTCTCTGGAGCCTTGAACCAGGTCTCAGTTACTGCACAGATATCGATGTTCTCCATTTTTAGGAGTGCCTCGAGAGAGTGCATTTTGAGGTTTAGACTTCTAACATTGTGTTTGTCACATTGGTGGTTTTGTCATTTGAATCTTGCCTAAAAAAGGCACTATAGGGGTGGTAAGGGCCTTGGCCAGTAATCTGAATCCCAGGGGTGCAGACCATATCTGGCAAAGCATTGTGGTTTGTCGATCATGTTGTCTCAGGCAGACCGATACTGGATCCCCTTTGAATGACACCAGAAGCTTAGCCAATTGTTGAAGTCAATCATTTTGTCCTTATACTGCGGTATCATTCTGGGTGAAGGCAGGATGCTACTCCGGGCTAGGGTCATACCTGCCTGGGCCACATGGTCCGAGAGCTCTTCCATGCCTCTCTTCATGTAGTCCAGGGAGGTAAGTCTCAAGTCATTCACCCAAACATGAACAATGATTGAGTCGTATTTGTACTTGCTGTGGAGTGACTTGAGGGCATGCGTTATGTGGTGGATCCTGGCACCCGACAGGCAGCTGACTGTAATTTTCTCCTTGTTCAGCCTGGTAAGTGGGGGCATCAGTGTGCCTGACTATAGAGTCACCTATGACTAAAGTGTTTGGTACTTTGTCTTGCCTTAGGGGCTGTTTTTGGGTGGCACACTGGTGTTGAGCTATGTGTCACTTTGGTTGTGATTGGTGTTTGTTTGCTTTTTGGCTTCAGAGGTCCTCGTTGCTTGGGTAGGTTAATGTTAAGGACCACCGCATATGTGGGTTTCGTGTTGCTGTGTATGGGTGTTAATGGTGTGGGTTTTGTGGGGATCAGGTTTTGTACTCCTCAAAGGTCTTTCTGAAAGACCCAATGAGGAGTGAAGAAGATGTGGTTCTGGAAATCTGTCTTCCTTCCAGTGCTCCAGATGATTCCTTTCCCAGAGGCAGGGGAAGAAGATTCAATGGCAGATGCCACTCTAGAGGTGGGGGGACTGCAAAATCAAGGTTCCAGTGAACCCTTCTCTGAGCAGCCCTGTCTGCGCTCTTGAAGTGTTGCCCGACTGCTCTGCCCTGGAGGGAAGACTGGATGTTCTCAGTGGATCTCGAGGATGCTTACTATTACATCAAAATAGACAGGTGCTCCAGGAGACTCCTTAGCTTCCAAGAGACTCCTTAGCTTCCAGTTAGGGGCCAATCATTACCAGTTCAGAGCCTTGCCCTTTGGACTCACCACAGCCCCCTGGGGTGTTTGCCAAATGTATTTGCTTCTCACAGCACCCACGAGTCATCGACTATCACAGCCCATCAACTATGTCCTACTCTTCTTCAATCAATTGGGAATTACAGTCAATCTTTCAAAGTCAAATCTGGACCCTCCGCAAAGGTTGGAGTTCATAGACGTCAAGCTAGACTCCATCTCAGAGATTGCAGCATTGCTGTTACGCAGAGTCCAGTTGATCTGGGAGCAGGTCATGCAGATCTTAAATCTTTTGCATCCTTTGGTCCACCTCATTCTTCAGACCTTAGGATCCATGGCCATGGCCATTCAGCTTGTTCCTCGACATTTGTTCCTCTGGCGAGGTATCATATAAGGGTTTTACAGTGGAATCGAGCATAGGTTGAGACAGAACAGACCATTGAACTGCCAGTGTCCATAAAACTGTAGGTCACAAACAGCTGGTGGTCCTGGGCTTTTAGATATGCCTGGTCACCTTAATTTCGTTGATTTGGTGAATGAATGTGAAAGGAAGTTTGCACAGATGGATCCATGCAACATTAATAGCAGCCAAGATCCTGAGGGGCGCTTTGTACAACTGGAAAGGCTAATGGCTAAAGAGGTAGCTTTATTTCTGGACACTCGTCTTCTTGAGATCCTTGAAGGTGAATTGCCAAGGTGCCAGATCACCGTTGCTGAATAAAGAAGAAAAGGTGCTGGTGTAATTTTGTGTTTTTTGATTTTCCATAAAACTGATGCCTGTATACAGATGGCACATTTTTTGGTGGCTTCAATCTCAGCATCTCACCTTAAGCAGGCCCTTTTGTCTCCCTCCTCCCAAGGCCATGGTGATCACAGATGCTTCCTTGTTGGGGGGGGGGGATTTTCAGGGGAGAACTGTTCAAGGCACATGGTCCCCTGTAGAGACCAAGTTGCACATGAATGTCCTAGAGATGAGAGCAGTCCTATTCACATTGCAAGCCTTTCAGGACTGCCTTCCCCTGGGGATGATTGCAGTTCAGATAGGCAGCATGGCAGTGGTCTGGTATATCAACAAACTGGGGAACAAGATCTTACCTGTTGTGCAGAGAGGCCATGAGAGTGTGGGAATGGGCGATGTCCTCCCTGTGCTTTCTTCTTGCAGCACATATACTCAGGGACTCCACCGTGTTTGCTGACAAACTCAGCAGATCCATCTTGAGTCCTCATGAGTGATCCCTCAATACCACGATGGCGAAGCAGATTTTCAACCACTAGGATCAGCCATGCTGTGACCTCTTTGCCTTCCCAACCACCATTACCCTTCCTTGTTGGATTTTCTGAGGAAGTCGGAGTGTAGTGGGTCTAGTACTCCTTTTTATTTATTTATTTTTTTCCTTGTTTCCCTTTTTGATTAGCCTTCCTATCCTTGTTAGCAAACTTGATCTGAAGGCTAGAGGGCAGCAGGGGATTATGGGAGAGGGAGGAGCTTGATCCTTGGATCTGTCAATGCTAAAACGTTGCCTGCTCAAATTCAATATCTGATCCAAGACCCCTCTGTGAGGAATAATGAAATAGGATAACATAGATGCCAAGTTATGGTAAGTAGATAATGCCTTGTTCTGCGTATATTATATTCAGTGCAATTTTACACCACATTCCTGCCCCAACAGCCCAAGATTACAACATATTGACTTGAGCAAGCTTTTGTCCAGCATTTCTTCTCTTTTACAGTGTAATCAATTTCTTAAAAAAAGAAGTTCCTGATTACTTTGTTACATTTGGTAAAGATACTAATCATTGAAAATGCTTTACGATATAACATGCAATTTATGTCCTGAAATGTTTTATGCAAGTTCTGTTAAGAACAAAACTTGTTTTACTTGGTTACTTTTTATCTTTTTCTATTTTTTCCAATTTAGTGTAATTTCAAATGTTAATGACATGAAGTGGGGCATATGCCTGTCTGTTCTCCAACAAGTTTAACAAAGTCAACAAAAATCCAGTCTTTCTCGACCACTTTTTCAAGTAAATGCCTATTTCACAAATGTTACTGATGCCTTTTGTCTTACATTTATTTACTAATTTCAGAGTTTCTGGTCATCATCATATTCTTCATCTCCTAACGCCAGACTCTAGTTCCAAGGTACTTCTGAATCCTCTAGTCAACTTCTGTATTTCAAGCACTTTCATTTAGAACATTGGAGAATGTTTTGCTGGCAAACTTTCTATGAGAAGAAGAATGAGAAGTGGTGTCTCCTTATGTTTGATGGCTCACCCTTTGTGGGACAAACTTTTGTATTCCTCCCTTTGCCTGTTCTGCATAAAAATGACGTTTTGATCCTCCAGGGAAAAATACTGTGAAGACAGCTAGATACAGCAGCTTGAATCTCACACCTGTCCCTCAGCATTCCCTGAACACTGGTATAAATTTGCTTCTCTTCTGCCTCGTATACAGTGGATAATCATTTTCTACAAATACTGTACTGTCTCCAACTTTTAACACTTTGCCCTTGTGCCACAGTTTCATCAGAATTGACTGTTTCTGCTGGTATGATTACATCTTTACTAATACAGGTATTTGCTGCTTTCTCATCACCAAGTTTAGCGCATACATGCTCTGTGCCCTTTCAGCTAAGAAATCCTGCTGTGAATTAGCGGTCCAGTTACTTATTTGTGTTTTCATAAAATAAATACAGTCTGTCCCTTCTAATTTCTCTGGTACAGCAGAAAATGTCCATGCTCTGTCCTCTAACTCTACCATTTTTTGAAACTGCAGTTCTTGAGCAGTCTCATATTCAGCCAGCCTTTTCTTTTCAGTACATCTGAATAACTGTTTAAAGCTTCTTCCATTTTCCATCCTTTTGTTATTTGAGTTGTTGTACTCCATCATTGTTTTCATTATTTTAATTGGCTCTGAGCACATTTGACTTCGCTTCCAGTAATTTTGAGGGAAAAATATCTTCTATACCAAAACTATGTGTCAAGTACTGTGTAGTTTCCCCCTAAATGTACTCCAGATTTCGAAACAGTTTTCAACTCTAGCCCGAAACAGTTTTCAACTCTAGCCCTTGAAGCAGATATCAAGAATAATGAATCCTCTTTGCCTGAAGATGTCCTAGTTAAATTTCAGGAATATTATCAAGGTATCCATAGTGGTACCTCTGTCATATTATTTCCTAACAACCAAATCTAGTCTCGGACTCCTCTTATTGCCCAACTTAAGCCCAGGTCAAGCATCAAATGTCATGAAGTCCATTACCAGGCAGGAAGTTCTCTCAGTAATTAAAAACCTAATAACCAACAAAGCCTCCGGCAGTGATGGTCTCCCATTGGAGGTTTAAAAGTTCTTTCATCCCCGACTATAATCCTTCTCTGTAATGTCTGCTTAGAAAGTTTCACATGCCACCCCCCCCCCCCCATGGAAACTGTTTCTTGCATTCCTTAAACCAGGCAAAGACCCAGTATCCCCAGCCTACTACCATCTGATCTTCCTGCTTAATATTGACAACGTTTGTATTGGGATTTGAGCATCCTGGGTAAATTGCCCCTCCTAATACACCCTGACCTAGCCGGGTTTATTAAAAACAGATAATCCTGCAGTCACATTTTGAGAGCCTAGGCTGCAAGCTGCAGCTCTACTGCATGTAAATGCTGCCATTTGATAATGTCACATGGCCATATCTATTAAAGGTCTTAGCTAACTTCCATTTTTCATCTATCTTCATAGAGACATTAGTAACACTAGATCAAGGATTAAACACAATTGTATGTGTAGACCCTTTCATTTCCAAAGCATTTGAAATTTCCAAAGGGGTTTGCCAAGTTCGCCCCTTAGCCTTAATATTTACTTTGGCTATTGAGCCTGTATTGCAGTCCCTTTAAAACATTCTTGGCTCTGGATCTAGCAACAGTGACATTAATAGCACGAAGGGTAGAGTTGCTGTATTTCTGTATTTACTAATGAACTCTTGGTGTTTTTGGATGACCCACTGAATATGTTGCCCACTACGAGGGGCATTCTTAGTTCCTGGAAACACATTTCTGGCTGCAAGCTCAGTTCCTCAGAATCTCTGCTAATGTCTTACAAAGTAAATTACTCTCAAGCTGAAAAAGACAAATAGAAATGTAATTTTGTATTCAGGTCATTTTGTTTCAAGTATCATGTTAACGCTGACTGCCAAAAAACTAAGGAGATAAGTATTAATTTTAATTTGGCAGCTGATCAATATTTAAATGAGTGGAAAACCTGGAATGTTTCTCATGAAATTAAACTTCTCTTAATCAAGATGATACTGTACTCCAGATTACTTTACATGCTCAAGGGATCCCCATGAGAATTCCTTTCAGCTTATTAAGGAAGTGGGATAGCAAGTTATTACATTTTTTTATGGTCTCCTGTCTACCAAGAGGTTCTGTGGCTGCTTATTATGGCCCCCAAATGCAGGGCAGTATCAGTCTCCATCATTTAAAAATGTCAGATTTGCAGCTAATATGCCTCTGTATCTCTTTATCAATCACCCACATTGCGTGAAAGTTCTGGAGAGTGTGATTTGAAAAACTGATATGCAGAGTAGTAGAATGTAAGATGGGCGATGAGAAGTTTGAGTCAGTTGTACATGCAATACAACTGACTCAAACTTCTCATCTCCCATCTTACATCCTGATCTGATTCTAATGTTTGCAGTGAGACAGATAGTTGAGAAGAAGCTAGAGATGAGGAAAGAGTCCAACTAGGCATTCCTAGACTCGGATAAAGCATATGACAAGGTCCCAAGAAAGTTGATCTGGGCAGTACTGCAGTGGTTCAAAGTCCCAAAAACATTGGTAGAATTAGTGCAGGCCATGTACAAGGACCCAATGATTTAAGTATGAATAGTGTTCGGCCTCACAGAGGGATTCCCAGTGGGACTGGCTTTATACCAGGGTTCAACTCTCGGCCCACTGCTGTTCATACTGGTGATGGACTACATTAGCAAATGGGTTGGAGGGGACAGATCAACAAAGTTACAGTGTACAGGTGATGTGGCATTACAGGTAGACTCTGAGCAAGAACTTCAGCAAAGCTTGGGGGAATGAATTACAAAATGAAGGCACATGGGATGAAACTAAGCATAGATAATGACAGTGGTAATGGCAGCAAATTGGGGAAATCGGAAGAAGCTCACAACTGAGATAGAAGGGAAGATAGTGGAACAGGTAAATAGCTTCAAGTATCTGGGAGGGGTGGTTGAGAAAGAAGGGCAGTCTGAATGAAGAGGTCTAAACTAGAATCAGAGGGGCTGCAGCCAACTGGCATAGAGTCTCAGGTGTAGTCTATGACAGCAGAATGCTAAAGAAGCTGAATGTGTACAAGACAGTGGCGCAATCAGTACTACTGTATGGTATAGAAACCTGGGCAGTAAAGGCAGAGCAGATGAAGCTAGAGGTGATGGAAATGAAGTGCCTGAGAAATGTGCTAGGATGCACACTTTGGGACAGACGAAGAAATAAGGACATAAGAGAAGGCAAATTAGCTCCTTTTGCAGAAAAGATCAAAGAACAAATTACGATGGTTTGGACACGTGCAGAAAAGCAGATAACAATCTGGTGAAAAAGGTTTGGGACAGACATGAAGAGGTTAAGAGGAAACGAGGATGTCCAGCAAAGTGGTGGATAGATTGTGTGAAAAAAGATCTGCGACAGTCAGGCATGAGTGTTGGAGGCAGGATTGTGGTACTGAATCGAGAGAGGTGGCAACAGTTAACACAGTACCCCAACCCCATGTAGAAAAATGGGGAAAAGGGGGGGGTGATGATGATGATGATCCCTTTCGGAACCCACCACTGTATAGCACTAAAAAGCCTAAATTGTTAGAACTACCCCATCAACTAACCTACACACCTTCTTACCACCTATAAAATTATCCAGAATCCGTCTGCTTGTCTAGCACTAATTAACATTCTACACAGCTATGTTCCCTGTCAGTCATTACGATCCAATAACCAAAAACTCTTGTCCACAAACTTATCAAATCTGATGGGCATTGTCTGCACTAGTACCCTGTTGCTAAGGCCTGGAACTCCTTATCTCTATCCATCTTGTCAGTGCCTTCCCTCCCATCCTTCAAAACCATTCTGAAACATTTCCTAACCAAAAGCTGGCTCTGTTCTTGCTGAAGAACAGGATAAACTATATCCCTAAATGTGAGCAAATACCTGTTCATAGCTGTATCTTCTTGCTCTCCCTTCACTCACTTCCTTACTTGTATCAGTTTCTGTCCCCCTGGATTTTTCTCGAAATATACCATAAGTCTGTTTTTCCTCTCACTTCATAACTCACTTCCTGTTTGTATTATACTAACTTACTTTCTTTATAAACTGGCTAAAATTTCTGTAACTATTAAATCATTGTCCTATAACATGTATCGATTCTTAAGTAATGTTTTCATATTATGTCTAATTTTGGTATAATTATTTAAACTGTATTTGTTTTTTGTATTATTTTTAAAGACTGTAAAATTATTGTTCGTAAAATGATCTCTAATACTTTAGAACTTTCTCCCTGGGCCCCCACTGAAAATGGGCTTCTACCCAGTCGGACTTTCCAGGTAATCAAATGTCAAATAAAATAAGTAAATATCACCACTAAGAGCTCATAGGTTCTCCATAAGATAGGATCACCCTGGGGTTGGGTGATCTTGGTGGTGAACAGCCCTCATTCATATTTACACCCTCTACTTCACACTCCATAGGTGTGTGTGAAATATGCAACTTGTGCAACTCCTTTGCTTTTATTTGCCATTTCACTAGGATATCATGGTCATTTCCTCTTGGTAGCTATGTTCCTCTGTGTTAGCGGTATAATTTAAATAAATACGATCCCACGTGGGAATGCAGATTCTAGGAATTCCCCCTGATACAATAATTTTAGGTTCAGTTCTGGGACAAGACATTCCAGATATATCAAACAGTGATGGAAAGAAAGCACCTAGTGGTCTATGGTACCTTCCTTGAGCTTCCTCATCTGACATTGGGCGTAATGGTCCTTGCTGACAAAATATTTATTACAACACACTGGAAATTGCCTCAGTCCCCACACATTGTTCATATTTTATACCAAATTTACAAGGCAGAATCTACAGTTGCCAAGACGAAAAGCAAAGAAGCATATTTTCAGTTAAAAGGATACCCTGTCTAAATAAGTTAGTTTAACCTTGTCATTTCCTCATTAGTCATGCTTGCTTATTTATTAACATAGCAGGTGGTAAGGGCAAACTTGACTGGGCACTTCTAATACATTAGTTCCACACCTCCCAGACTGAGAAGTATGTAAATTCCACTCTTTTTTCCTATTCTGTTTTTATCTACAAAATATATACGTTTCATGTAAGTATACCCTGTGTTATCTGTACTTTAATTGCATTGCATCTAGGTGAACTCCCCAATATGTTATCCTGGGATCCGGACACATGCTCGACTAGTATATGTCCGAATCACAAAAAAGCACTTAACATCGAAAAGCGCTTCCGTGTATGTGTGCCTGTTTAGTTGAGCGGACTACAGTGCGGATAAGTGAAAATTTCCTTTTCCCCACTGTAGTGTGATCTCGGAGTGAGAATATTAAAGTAGGGGGGTGTGGGGGGTGCAGGGGGGCATAGCCCCCCTGCAGAAACTTAGATTTTTTTTTTTTGAACTACACATACACAGTAGCACTTTTCGATGTTAAGCAATTTCATGTAAATGTGTTTGATGTTTTGTGATTCGGACATATGCTATTCGAACATGTGTCCTAGACCCGTTATCCTATACATAGTTTGTCTTGGAATTTTTTTTTTTGTTAAATCTATATTCTGGAAAAGTTGTGTATAGCATATTAAGAATAATACCATTCCAAGTCTGTGTTCTTCTCTTGGTAAATTCTGATGTCAGTTGAAGATTCTGTATACTTCATGATCATGATCTTTAGCCTGTTATGTGATGATTGGATTATGTTACTGATTTATGTGTTTTGTTAAAACCCAAATATACACATGCAGAAAAACCCCAAAGACCTTAACATGCCATTTGGTGGCAAGTATAGACCAATTAGTGATGGCCTCTGCCCTTTTTTTTGAGGCTTTACTGTTGCACTTCCTTTCAGTTTAAATACTGTGCATCAGCCATACCCAGTTTATAGCTGGCTGGAATAGCAGTTTGATCAGCTAGCCTTAAGGAAATCAATCACAACTTGTAATCTTGACAAGGTTACTTTCTTCAGAAAAAAAATTGCATTGTATGCTGCCGCAAATCTGTTATGGGGTCTGAGTCCAAACCATTAGTGTCTGAACATTACTGATATACCATGAAGGCCAAATCGTGCTACCCTTAATGAATAAGGTCACGTAGTTTGGAGATGCAGCGTTCCCCTTAGCTGTGGTAGTTGATGGGATTACCAGGTTAGTATGGACAGAATCTAGCATTATCCAACTTTTCTCTCAATATGCCTCGCTATAGGCAAGAAGTGGAAATCAAATTTTAGACATACTATTCAGTTTTGTAAGGTGACTACAGAGTCTTATAGTTGCATCATGTTTTGGAAGCAGGACAATGGGGCTGTTCCACTCGCTCCTTAACTACTCTGTGACCCCAACTTGAGCATCCTGTTGGGGTTTGTATGTTCTTTCCATGTGATCAGACAATAGGAATTACAACTCTAATCTTGTCCTGCAGTTTTGTTTTAATATCCCATCACTGTTAAAGGGAACTTTTTTTTTATATTCACAGATTTCCCTTGCTATATGTACCAAGCTTCCTGAATGGCTGCCACACAGTAGCTCAGAGGGAGTAAAATTCAGTTAAGTGTTGGGTACTTCTCATAACAGTGAAGACGGCCTGTGGAAGCATCTGGTCCAAGTCTTTCACATCTTATTTTGGAGTTCTGTTTGAGGATGGTATACATGCGATCTCTGCTGATTCACCTTTAAAGAATTGACCACATTTGTACATTACCCCAGTGAGAGTGATTTGGTCTGTCAGGATTTTTTGGTCTTTAAGGAATACTAATGCTAGAAACTAGCAGTACTACTACTTTCAGTATAGCCTTACCATTTATGGGTCTATATTACATGATTGAAACCTTAGGTTATCAAATACCTAAAGGTCAATCACTAAATGTGGAACTCCAAAAATCGTGTATGGCCGTTTCTACACAGGGAAACAAGTTGTTTGGCTGTTATGCGAATTTTGCCCATTTTAGAATGTAGACTGATCTTGGAGTTGGTATATTTAGTTGGGGTGTGTGGAGAGCACAGCCTTCCACATTGGGGGGGGTGTACCCCCCCCACTTGATTTCTGTTTACAACTTTTTTTTTTTTAGTTTGGCCAACGGAATTGTTTCCCTGTGTAGAAACTGCCATTTGCGATTTTCAGTGATCGACATTTAGGTATTCAATAACCTAAGGTTTTGATCATGTAGTATACACCCCCATTTACTCAATACAGGTGAACTGAATCTGGAAACCTAGTGTCTTAATCAGCTATCACCAGTACTTAATTTTGACTTGTGTTTCACTTCACAGGTGGACTTGCAAGGTCATTAGCTATTCATTCAAATAGTATTCCTTTTACAGGTAAGGGGGATCAAAGGGCTCCTAAACTCTGAGTTAGGTGCTGTCTTCAGCATTTTGAGCAAGCTGGGCAGAAATCTATTTCATGATACCTGGCCAGAAAAATCTCACTCTCTCCATCTCAACACTCTTTTCCTCTCCCCTCTCCATCACTTTCTTTCTCTCTCTCCTAAGTCCCATCTCTCTCCCCGTCTTGTCTTTCTCCCCTCACGTGTGGATCTCTCTCTGTCCCCTCCCATCTCTCTCTCCCCTGTCTGTGTGTCTCTCTCCCCTCCTGTGTGCATCTCTCTCTCCCCTCCTGTGTGTGTCTCTCTCTCTCTCTCCCCCCCTCGGATGTCTCTCTCTCTTTCCTCCCCTGTGTTTCCCCATCCAGCTCTCTGTCTTCCTTTCTGTTCCCTCTCTCTCCTCCCTCTCTCTCTTCACCCTTTCCTGTTTGCACCCTCTCTTCCCCTCCCGTATCTCTCTCTCTCTCTCTCTTACCTTCCCATGTCTCTCTCTTTCCCTCCCATGTCTCTGGTCTCCCCTCCCTTGTCTCTCCCCATCCCCTCTTTCTCTTCAGCCTCTCTCTCTTCCTCGCTGTTCCCCTCTTTATCTCTTCCACTCTCTCTTCTCTCTCTCCTATATCCCATCTCTCTCCCCGTCCCGTCTCTCTCTCTCTCTCTCCCCTCCCTTGTGCCTCTCTCTCTCCTCCTGTGTCTCTCTCTCCTCCTGTGTCTCTCTCTCTCCCTGTCCTTGTCTCTCTCTCTCTCCCTGTCCTTGTCTCTCTCTCCCTCCCTGTCCTTGTCTCTCTCTCTCTCTCTCTCCCTGTCCTTGTCTCTCTCTCTCTCCCCCCTCCATTGTCTCTCTCTCCCCCCCCTCTGTTGTCTCTCTCTCTCTCCCCTCCCTTGTCTCTCTCTCTCTCTCCCCTCCCTTGTCTCTCTCTCTCTCCCCCTCCCTTGTCTCTCTCTCTCTCTCTCTCCTTGTCTCTCTCTCTCTCTCTCTCTCTCTCTCTCTCCCTTGTCTCTCTCTCTCTCTCTCTCCCTCCCTGTCTCTCTCTCTCTCTCTCCCCTCCCTGGTCTCTCTCTCTCTCCCCTCCTTCTCTCTCTCTCTCCCCTCCTGGTCTCTCTTTCTCTCCCTCCTGGTCTCTCTCTTTCTCTCCCTCCTGGTCTCTCTCTTTCTCTCCCTCCCGGTCTCTCTCTTTCTCTCCCTCCCGGTCTCGCTCTCCCCTCTCTTGTGTCTCTCTTTCTCCCCTCTCTTGTCTCTCTCTCTCTCTCTCTCTTTCTGCATCTCTCTCTCTCTCTCTCTCTCTCTCCTTGTGTCTCTCTCTCCCTCTCTTGTCTCTCTCACTCCCCGTCTCCCTCTCTTGTCTCTCTCTCTCTC
>NC_056733.1:71565294-71607794 GCF_019279795.1 Protopterus annectens | reverse complement strand
CTCTCCCCTCCCTTCTCTTCTCTCTCTCCCCTGCCTTCTCTCTCTCTTCTCTCCCTCCCTGTCTCTCTCTCTCGCCTCCCTTGTCTCTCTCTCTCTCGCCTCCCTTGTCTCTCTCTCTCTCCCCTCCTTGTCTCCTCTCTCTCTCTCTCTCCTCCCTCTCTCCTCTCTCTCCTCTCTCTCCTCTCTCTCTCTCTCCTCTCTCTCCTCTCCTCCCTCTCTCTCTCCTCTCCTCTCTCTCTCTCTCCTCTCCTCCCTCACTCTCCCTCTCTCTCTCTCCCTCCTTCTCTCTCTCTTTCTCTCTCCTTGTCTCTCTCTGTCTCTCCTCTCTCTCCCTCCCTTCTCTCTCTCTCCCTCCCTTGTCTCTCTCTCTCTCTCTCCCCCTCCCTTGTCTCTCTCTCTCTCCCCCTCCCTTGTCTCTCTCTCTCTCTCTTTCGTCTCTCTCTCTCTCCCCTCCTCCCTCCTCCCTCTCTCTCTCTCTCTCCCCCTCCTTTCTCTCTGTCTCCCTCCTGTCTCCCCCTCTCTCTCTCTCTCTCTTCCTCTCCTCTCTCTCTCTCACCTCTCTCTCCTCTTTCTCTGTCTCTCTCTCCTCCCTCCCTCTCTCTCTCGCCCCCTTGTCTCTCTCTCTCTCCTCCTTTGTGTCTCTCTCTCCCTTTGCCTCTTTCTCTCTCCCTCTCTCTCTCCCCCTCTCTCTCTCCTCTCCTCCTTGTCTCTCTCCCCTCTTTCCCCTCTCTCTCCTTCTCTCCCTCCCTCTCCCCTTGTCTCTCTCCCCCCCTCCCTCTCTCTCTTTCTGTCTCCCCTCTCTCTCTCTCTCTCTCCTCTTGTCTCTCTCTCTCTCTCTCCTCCCTCTCTCTCTCTCCCTCCCTCTCTCTCTCCCCTCCTTGTCTCTCTCTCCTCTCTCTCCTCTCTCTCTCTCTCCCCTCCTTGTCTCTCTCTCTCTTCCCCTCTCTCTCTCTCACTCCCTTGTCTCTCTCTCTGTCCCATCTCTCTCTCTCTCTCCCTCTCTGTCCCATCTCTCTCTCCCTCCCTGTCCCATCTCTCTCTCTCTCCCCTGTCCCATCTCTCTCTCTCTCCCCTGTCCCATCTCTCTCTCTCTCTCTCCTCCTCTCTTTCTCTCGCTCTCCCCTTCTCTCACCCTTCCCTCTCTCCCCTCTGTCTTTCTCTCCTTCTATCTCTCTTTCTCTCTCTCTCCTCTCTCTCTCCCTTCCTCTCTCTCTCCCTCAGTCTCTCTCCATCTCTCTCTCCCCATCCCATTTCTCTCTCTCCCCATCCCATTTCTCTCTCTCCCCGTCCCATCTCTCTCTCTCCCCGTCCCATCTCTCTCTCTCCTTCTCTCTCTCCCTCTCACTCTCTCTCTCTCCCTATCTCTCTATCTCTCCCCCCTTCTCTCTCCCTCTCTCTCCATCTCTCTCCCTCTCTCCCTGTCTCTCCTTCTCTCTCTCTCTCTCCCCTTTCTTCCCTTTCTCATTCCTCTCTCCCCCCTCTCCTGTCTCTCCTCTCCTCCTCTCCCTCTAGCCCTCCTCTCTCTCTCTCTCCTCTGTCTCTCTCTCCCTTCCCCTCTCTCCTCTCTCTCTCTCCTCTCACTCTCTCTTCCCCTCTCTCTCTCCCCCTCTCTCCCCCTCTCCCTCTCCCTCTCTCTCTCCTCTCCATCACTCTCTCTCTCTCCCTGTCTCTCTCTCCCTCTCTCTCTCCTGTCTCTCTCCTCCTCTCTCTTCCTGTCTTTTCCCCTCTCTTCCCCCTGTCTGTCTCTCTCTGTTCCCACCTCTCTTACCCTCCCCTTCTCTCTCCTGCTCTCTCCAGCCCCCTCACTCTGTTCCTCCTCTCTCTCTTACCCTCTTTCTCTCCCCATCCCTTCTTTCTGTTTTGCTCTCCCCCTCCCCTCTTGCGCTCTCTCACTCCCTCTGTCCCCTCTTTCTCTTCCCCCTCTCTCCCTCTCTTTTATCTTTCTCTCTCTTTTCCTCTCTCTCTTCCTTTCTCCCCCTCCCTTTCTCTTTCTTCCCTCTCTCCTCTCTGTTCCCCTCTCTCCCTCTCTCTTCCCTCTCTCTCTCCTCTCTCTCTCCACCCTCTCTCTCTCCTCTCTCTCTCCCTCTCCCTCTCCCCATCCCTTCTTTCTCTCTCTCCCTCTCTCCCCCTCCCCTCTTGCTCTCTCACTCCCCATCCCATCCGTTCTCTCTCGCTCCCTCTGTCCCCTCTTTCTCTCTCTCTTCCCCCTCTCTCCCTCTCTTCTTTGTCTCTCTCTCTTTTCCTCTTTCTTTCTCCCCTTCCTTTCACTCTTCCCCTCTCTCTTTTTCTTCCCCTCTCCCCCTTCTCTCTTCCCCCTTCCTCCCTCTCTTCTCTCTCTCCCAATCCCATCTCTCCCTTTCTGTGTCTCTCTCTTTCTCTCTTCCTTTCTCTCCCCAAACTGTCTCTCTCTTCCCCTCTCTCCCCATCCTGTCTCTCTCTTCCTCTTTCTCTGTCTCTCTCCCAATTTCTCTCTTCCTCTTTTTCTCTTTCTCTCTCTCCTCTCTTTCTCTCTTCTCCCTCTCTCTCTTCCATCCTCTCTCTCTCTCTCCCCATCTCTCTCTCTCTGTCCCATCTTTCTCTCTCCCTCCCTCTCTTTTCCCTTGCTCTCTCTCCCTCCCTCTCTTTTCCCCCACTTTCTCTCCCCCTCCTCTCTCCTCCCCCACTCTCTCTCCTCCCTCCTCTCTCCTCCCTCTCTCTTCCCCTCACTTCACTCTTGTCTTCTCCTCTCTCTCCACTCTTCTCCTCTCTCCCTCTCTCCTCTCTCTCCCTGTATCTCTTCCCCATCTCTCCAGTCTGTCTTCTCCTTTCTCTCCCTCTCTGTCCTCTCTCTGTCTTCTCTATCTCCTCCCTGTCTCTCTCCCCTTTCTCTCTGTCTTCCCCCTCTTTCCTCTCGCTCTCTCTTCCCCTGTCTTTGTCTCCCCTCACTCTGTCTTCCCCTACTCTCTTCCCCCCACTCTCTACTCTCCTCCTCCTCTCTCTCTTCCGCTCTGTCTCTCTTTCTCTCCCTCTATTCCTCTTTCTTCCTCTCTCTCTTCCTCTCCCCCATCCGGTCTCTCTCTTTCTCTCACCATCTTCCTCTCTTTCTCTGTCCTCATTCTGTCACTTTGTCTTCCCTCTCTCTCTCTCCCCATCTCTCACTTTCCCCTCTGTCTCTCCTCTCTCTCCCTATTCCTCTTTCTCCTTCTCTCTCCCTCTCATTTCCCTCTCTCCCTGTCTTTTCCCCCTCTTTCTCTTCCCTTCTATTTCTCTCTCTTCCCCTCCCTCTCTCCCCATCCCCTCTCTTTTTTCTCTGCCCATCCAGTCTCTCTCCCTCTTTCTGTCTTTCCTTCTCTCTCCCCTCTTCCCCCTCTTTCCCTCTCTTCATCCAACTCTCACCCCTGTCTCTAACCTCTCTCTTTCTCTCTGTCTTCCCCCTCTGTCTCCCCCTCTCTCCTGTCTTTCTTTTCCCCCTCTCTTTCTTTGTCTTCCACCCTCTCTCTCCCCTCCTCTCTCTCTCCCTCTCTTCCTCTCCCTCCTCTCTCCTCCCTCTCCCTCCTCTTTCCTCTCTCTTCCTCTCCCTTCTCTCCTCTCTCTTTCCTCTCTCTCCCCTCTTCCTCCATCTCTCTCCTCTCTCCCTCTCTCCCCCACTCTATCCCTTCGCATTTTCTCTTCCCCTCCCTCTCTCTCCTCTCTTCCCTCTTTCTCTCTCCCCTTTCCTCCTCTTCCCCCTTTCTCTCCTCTCTTCCCCGTCTCCCTTTCTGTCTTCATCCACCTCCCTCTCTTCCCTCTCTCTCTTCCTTTTCTCTCCTCTCTTCTCTCTCCCTCTCCTCTCTCTCTCTCCTCTCTCTCTCCCTCTCCTCTCCTCTCTCGCTTTCCTCTCTCTCTCTCTCTCTCTCTTCTCTCTCTTCCCATTTGTCTCTCTTCCCTTTCTCTCCTCCCCTCTCTCTCTCTCTTCTCCTCCTCTCTCCCCCCTCTTCCACTTTCCTTTTCCTCTTCCTCTCCCCCTTTCTCTTCATTCCCTCTCTCTCTTCCCCCTGTCTCCCTCTCTCTCTTCCCCTCTGTATCCCTCTCTCTTCCCTCCCTCTCTCTCCTCTTCCTTTCCTCTGTCTTCTCTTCCCCCTCTTTCTCTTCATCCACCTCCCTCTCCACAATCTCTTTCCCTTTTCTTTTTCCCCTCTCCCCATCCCATCTCTGTCCTCAACCCATCTCTCTCTTCCCCTCTCTCACCCCCCCTGTCTTGCCCTCTCTCTCTCCCTCTTTCTCTCTGTCCTCATCCAATCTCTCTCTTCCTCTCTCTCTCTCCTCAATTCTGTCTCTCTTCCTCTCTCTCTCCCCATCCCGTCTCTCTTCCCCTCTGTCAACCCATCCCGTCTCTCTTCCCCTCTGTCTCCCCATCCCGTCTCTGTCTCTTCCTCTCTCACCCTCTTTCTTTCTCTCTCTCCCTCCCTATCCAGTCTCAGTCTCTCTCTTCCCCATCTTCTCTCCTCCTCTCTTCCTCCCTCTCTCACCCTCTTTCTCTCTCTCCCTCCCCATCCAGTCTGTCTCTCTCTTCCCCATCTTCTCTCTTCCTCTCTTTCTCCCTCTCTCCCCTCTTCCTCCCTCTCTGTCAACCTCTCTTCCTCCCTATCTCTCATCCTGTTTCTCTCTCCCCCCTCTTCTCCCTATCTCTCTTCCTGTTTCTCTCTCTCCCCATCCCTTCTCTCCCTTTCTCTCTCTCTCTGTTCCTGTATCTTCCCCATCCTGTCTCTCTCTCTCTCTTTCTTTCTCTCCTCCTCTTTCCTCTCTCTCCATTTTTTCCTCTTTCTCTCCCCCTCTGCCCCTCCTGTCTCTCTCTCCTCCATCCTGTTTCTCTCTCTCTCCCTCCATTTTTCAGTCTCTCTCCCCTTCTCTGTTCCCCTTCCTCTCCCTATCCCGTCTCTCCCTTTCTCTCTCCCCATCCCGTCTCTCCCTTTCTCTCTCCCCATCCTGTCTCTCCCTCTCTCCCCATCCCTCTCTCCCTCTCTCTCCCATCCCGTCTCTCCCTTTCTCTCTCCCCATCCCGTCTCTCCCTTTCTCTCTCCCCATCCCGTCTCTCCCTTTCTCTCTCCCCATCCCATCTCTCCCTTTCTCTCTCGTTCTCTCTCTTCCTCTCTCTCTTTGTCCCCTCACTCTCCCCCCCTCTTTCTCTCTACCTTTCCGCTATGCCATCTCTCTTCCTCTCATCCTCTACCTGTCTTTCTCCCCATCCTGTCTCTCTCTGTCTTCCCCTCTCTCTCTCCATCCCATCTCTTTTTCTCTCGCTCTCCCCATCCCATCTCTCTTCTTCTGTCACCCTCTTCCTCTCTGTCTCCCCTCTCCATCCCATCTCTCTTCCTCTCGCTCTCCCCATCCCATCCCTCTTCTTCTCTCACCCTCTTCCTCTCTCTCCCCATCCAATCTCCATCTCTCTTCCCCTCTGTCTCTCCCTTTTTTACTCTGTCCCCCCTCTTCCTCCCTATCTTTCTTTGTCTCTCTCTCTCCTCATCCCATCTCTCCGTTTCCCTCTCTCTCTCTCTTCTTCTGTCACCTTCTTTCTCTCTCTCCCCATCCCCTCTCTCTCTTTCCTCTGTCTTCCCCTCTTTTTCTCCCCATCCTGTCACTCTCTCTCCACTCTCTCTCTCCTCTTTTCTCTCTTTCTCTTCCCATGTGTCTTTCTCTTCTCTTCCCCCTCTCTTTCTCTTACTGTCTCTCCCCATCCTGTCTCTTTCTCTTTAATTATTTTTCCCCTCCCTATCCTGTCTTTCTCTCTCCCTCTGTCCCCCCCTTTCTTTCTCCCCCCCTCTCCCCCCCTCCCATCTCTCTCTCTTTCTTTCTTCCCCTCTCTTTCTCTCTCTGTCTTCCCCTCTCTCTGCCCATCCCATCTTTCTCTCTCTCTTCCCCTGTGTCTTTCTCCTCTCTCTTTCCCTCTTTCTTTCCCTCCTCTCTTCCCCCTCTTTCTCTCTCCCCATCCTGTCTTTCTTTCTCTCCCCCTCTCTCTCCACTCTCTTCCCCCCTCTCCCCCATCCCATCTCTTTCTCTCTCTCTCTCTCTCCCCTTCCCATCCTGTCTTTCTGTCTCTCCCTCTGTCCCCCTCTTTCTCTCTCTTCCCCTCTCTCTCCCCATCTTCCCCTTCCTCTATCTCTGTGTCCCCATCCCACATCTCTAGCTCTCCCTTTCTCCCTCTTTCTTTTTCTTTCTCTCTTCTTCCCTCTCTCATCTTCCCACCTCTCTCTCTCCCTTTGTCCCTGTCTTTCTCTCTCTCTTTGTCTCTTCCTCCCTCTCCCCCTTCCATCTCTATCCCCTCTGTCCCCCTTTCTCTCTGTCTCTCTTCCAGCATCTCTCTCTTCCCCCTCTTTTCCCTTCTCTCTTTTGCCCTCTCTTTCCCCACATCCCGTCATTCTGTCCCCCTCCCCTTTCTCTCTCTCTTCCCCTCTTTGTCTCTCTCTCCCTCTTCCCCCTTTCTTTCTCTCTCTCCCCCCACCCGTCTCGCTCTCCCTATGTCCCCCTCTTTCTCTCAACCTCTCTTTTCCTCTCTCTTCACCCTCTCTCCATCTCTCTTTTTCTTTTTCTCTCTCTCTCTCTTTCTCTCCCTCTGTCTCTCTCCCTCTCTCTTCGCCCTCTCTTCCTCTGTCTCTCTTTCCCTCTCCCTGTTTCTCTCTTTCTCTTCCTCTTTCTCCTCCCATCCCGTCTCTCTTCCTCTCACCCTCTCTCTCCCTCTCCTCAACCCATCTCTCTCTCTCTCTTTCCCTCTCCTCATCCCGTCTGTCTATCTCTCTCTGTCTTCCCCTCCCTCTCCCCATCCATTCTCTTCCTCTCTCTCCCCCATCCCATATCTTTTCCTCACTCTCCCCATCCTGTCTTTCTCTCCCCATCCTGTCTTTCTTTCCCCATCCTGTCTCTCTCTTCCCATCCTGTCTCTCTCTTCCCATCCTGTCTCTCTCCCCAACCTGTCTCTCTCCCCTCTTTCTCCCCCTGTCTCCTCCTCTCCCTCCACTAATCTCTTCCTCCCTCTCTCTCTCTTTCCCCATCCTGTCTCTCTCTCACTCTCACTCTCTCCCCCGTCTCTCCTTTTATCTCTTCCTCTCACCCTCTTCCTCTCTCTCTCTCCCCCATCCTGTCTCTCTCGCTGTCTTCCCCCCTCACTCTTCTTTTACACTGGGAGAATATATGCATAGTGAGCGGATGGATGAAGTCGTTCTTTACATTTTCACTTTCCACTATTTTGAGGGCTTGCTTTCTCAGAATTACTGGTTTATGTTGCCACTATTCTTTAGTTCCTCATGCTGGTGTTGTGCTATTCCGTTTTTGTACTGTATTTTTTTTCTGGAATATGGCAGTCTTTTGAAAATGTAGTTTTATTGAGGCATTTAAATACTTTTTATTCATATGTTTAATCGTATATCTTTTAGGGTATCAAAATTAAATTTGTTTCATTTATACTCCTATGGTACTTGGGCTTCGGGTGTTTGTGTTGTACCATTTTAGTTGCCCTCCTGTCGATTACTTGGGTTTAGAGTGACCCAGAAAAATTACTGATAAAATGTGAATCCATTTTCTGACAGTCCAGTAGTGTTGAGGGAAGATTTCCATCACTGCATATGGCAGTTTGCTTTGGTCAGTAGTTGGTGGGGCTGGGGGTAATAGGGAGTCGAAGAGGATTGGACTTGGCCCATCATAACACATTCCCTTGTAGGTTGAGGGGTGTTCCTCTACCAAGGAGTCCTTAGTGGAGACTGTGGGAAGCTTGCAGCTGACGAGCATTTCCTGTGGGGAGGTGGAAGCAGATACTCCTAAAGAAGCACTGGTGTGGAAGCACACGCGCAATTCTGCTCTAATTTCATTTTAAGTCGTATGTTGAGGGTGAGGTAAGCTTCAGTATGACAACAAATCCTGCATTGTAGCGGAAATCTTCTCATCTCTAATGGGAATGAATATTGGGAAAAGAACATTGACAGATTCCCTGGGTACAGTACAGGGTTGCAGGTAGGAAGATCAAATAAAATGCATAAATGTAACTGCTGGTGATCAGGTGGTTTAATATTGTTGAAAGACAACCCTGTATAGAGAGTGTTATGATTGGCTCAGCTCATCTCTGCTTTACATTATGCAACAGGATGCTTGATATGTGACATCCTGACATAATGAATTCCTTGTCATGCATTAATGTTTCACCTGCGAAGTGTGCAATATTCTACCATGTGTCTTAGTGTTTGCCTTATAAGACTTTGTATTCTTCAAGGATATTCATATGCCTATCAAAATTCCTTTGAATGAGTGGGATGGATTTGTGGAAGTGGTCTACAAGCCTTGGAGGCAACACAGACTATATTTCACTTTCATGTGAAAAAGTAGCAGTTTTCAAGTGAATACTCTACTTTAGTTTACTCAGCAGCAGTGGCAGGTTACTTTTGCTTGGCAGAGTGTCTTTTATGCAGTATTATATAACCATATGAAGCCCATAATTGTGAACTGGTTTGTTTAAATCCTTTGGTGGGAGAGTGGTTTAAGTGAGCATCTTTGCATATTGTGAGAGGAACATAGTTCATAAAGTAAGTACAGTGAATGCCAAATAAGTTTCAAAAGTTTTTCGGTGTAGAAGCGATAGTGACTCTGCATATGCAGCCTACTAGTGGTTATGCAAGAATCCTTTGCTTCGAGTTGAGCTGTCAAGGATTCTGGGGACCACTGCATATGTGCACTCAAGTGCCCGAACTGCCACACAATTGAGTGTTTGGCATGCCATTTGCTCAATAGCAGTGGTAACCTTAGAATTGGAATAAGTGATAGGTCATGTCTGGGCTATTGTAGGAGGCTCTGTCCTTGATTTAAACATTTGTTTGGGCATAATAGAGAGAGAAATGTTATACGAGTTAGTTACCATAGGATTCAGATGTTGCTAAGGATACTTGCAGTGTAAAGTTTATAAGCTTTGCTTGCACTGTTTCCATGTCAAAATTTTCTTTTCACTTAGTCATTTGATGGCTTTAAACCTGTTTGTTTCTTTTTCATGCTTTTGTAACATTAAACCATAATATAATAGGGTATGAATGGAGGTAATTGCACATTGTGTGTCTGTAAGACGTAAGATGTAGTTGGAACATTTTTCCCTATCTCTTTAATTATACCTGTAAAGTGGTACATTTAATGAACATTATGTATAAAACAGTAACACAGCGAAAGCACATTACTGCATTTTTGACGTTCATCAGTGGTTGCTGTGCATTTAAGTTGTGTCATGATATTTTATTTAATGTAGCAGATCTTTTATATCACTTTAAAATCCCAGCATGGAGCTGACATACCATCCTAAAATGTACAACAATAATAATGTGTCTTTAAAAGTTCACTGAAAAAAAGGCACAAGTGGCTAAGCGTGATTGAAAAATGAGTACCCATTTTCTGTATAGCAGGCTTATAGATTGCAGTTTGCTTTTTCTGTAGAAACTGTGTTTCAAGAGGTTGTTGAGACTGTATCAAAAGTATAATTTAAAGGTTTTGTATTTTAAAAGGCCTTATAAAGTGCACATTTGGCAGTTGGTGATGATATGGTGCCAGAATCTACATAGAAGGATTCTGTTTTCTTTGTGAGACTACTGAAAGGTCCCATTATGAGCGTCTTGCAGTCCTATAGTTCAGTAGAGAATTGTTCAAGTATGTATTATTAGTCATACAGGGCAGAAAGACTCCTGAATATGATGTGATAGGGAGGTTGCACGGACTGTTTAGGATGTACATGTACTCTCTCATTCTGTCTCATGAGGAGGCTGATAAGAGAACTCTGTATATAGTCATTTCTATGAATCATTGCAGATGTTTTAATCATGTTCAGGATATTTGAACTGCAGTCTCTGCAGGAAGCTAGTGCCTGGGAGAACTTTGGATAATCTGGGGACTTTATTTGATACCTAGAAGTAGTAAGCATGTAAAAGCTTATAGACTTGACATCTATACATACAGAACACATTGACTATTGGCAGACTTGCATGATAATTTTCTCCTTGCAGAACATTGTCATACACATTTACTGTTTGTACAGCAGATGGGATCTAGCAGTTCCCACTATTTCACATTAAGGAACATTGCTTCAGTAGTTATAACGATGTACATCCTGATGTTCTGATATTCTCACAAACAAATAAATGCATACATTGTCTGGCTGATTTTTGGGCGATGTTGTACTTTAAGGCCTCACCTTGCATTTCGCTCAGAAGTCGGTGTGTCACGAATGATTGATGACCAGGTCTGCATATGTAATGAGCCATGATTGACATGGCATTCTAATCAGCTGGTGAGAAGTAAATTAAATGCCTTTGGGAATAACTTTTATGGGAGTTGCAAAAGGAAGCACAGAAGTAGTAAACCTGTCCTTGCAGCAGAGCTGAAGTGTTGAACTTTAGAGAAATATCAAGTTCATAACTTTACCATTTGGAGTTTTTACAAGTTTTTTTCTCCCCATTTGTATGCAGAGAATGAAGAGCTCTTTTTCCAAGTGGCTGGCAGTGCTTTGGCATGTTAGTCACCACAGTAGGACACTTAATTTTCCAGACTAAATTCAGTCAATCATATTTGCCAAGCTGAAAGCCATATTTTTCATATGTAGCAGTATGCAAGATGTTCTAGTGTTGCTAATATTTCTTGGGGAAAGTTTCTTCAGTTTTCTTTGTCACAAAAACAGTATGGTGTAACTGCTACCGGAATGTAAATTGTTCCAGTTGCGTGTGTTTTACAACTTTTGCATTTGCTGTGGTAGAAAAATACGTTTTATTGCACTGTTTTTTAATGGCTAACTAGGTTTTGTAATTTTAATTACATTTTGTGACAAAGGATTAGGTTGGCTTTTACCATATACACACATTGAACTGTAACACAGTTGTATGTTTTCATTTGGTTAACTTATAATCTTTGGTGTGTTCTGTATTTTCCTTAATAGCACTAGTCTGCTGTAAAGATCCTTCCATTGGCGATCTTGATATTTGTAAGTATTTCTGTGTAGTTCACTTTGCCTTTTTCATTGCAAAATTCATCTTGATTGGAGCTTTTGAATGACCTTTAAGGTAGTGATGCGTGTAAAGCGATGTTAGGTTTGAAAGTTATTGTGTAAAATAGACATATGCTAGTGTCGCTATTGAGGGAATGCATATTCATTGGTGCCCGATTACGAAATAGCACGGGGCGGGTTTTGGGCGGGGCTTGCTACTGCGCATCTGGTGAGGCCCTCAAGTACAATATCGCAGATTTTTTGTGTGTATAAATTAGTGTAGTTGTTGATTTACACATTAGGCATTTTTCCTGAACTGTTTTTAAGCTGTACCAGAGTGTGCATTTATAATCACCTTCTTTTTGCACTGTTGCAGAAGAAGTACAAAAGGATAAACACCAGCATTTGACCATAGACTTTTCTTCTTACAGGCTGTTCCTTTTTATATTTTTTCGGAGTCCTATGGAGGAAAAATGGCTGCTGCAATTTCTTTGGCCCTGAATGAGGTAAACGGAGTTCTTAATTTTATTAAACAGTGTCTGATTTTTCACTGCACAATATTTTGTGCTCATATTATAAGAGTTGCATTGTGAAGTGAAATTAAAGTCTCTTCATATATAAAGAGATTAAAAACTTTGTAGACTTTGTAGTATATAATTAGGTATGTTTATGAACTTATGTTGGTGCACACTTTTTTTCTATGCTGTGAACCTATTTTATTTTATTTTTTTTTGTGACCGGAATAATTTTTGATGTTTGTAGTCCTTTTTGATTGCCTAAAAGTCTTAAAAACTCAACCATGGTTCTGAAATTTGTATGTAAAAGTAAAACAGCTGACACTTGGCTTCAAAAATTGGGGTGCAGCTATTACTGATGATAAAAATGGTACAGAGAGGGAAGGAAAGTGTTTACTGTGTGTGTGTGTGTGTGTGTGTGTGTGTCTTTCTCAGTTGACCAACAATGTCTGATGCCTCTCCTTAATTGCCGTGTTTACCTACCTCTCTGGCCACCCCAGGACTTAATCCAATAATATTGGGGCCTGAGAGGAGATCAAGGTGTCCCAGATCTTTGTCATACTGCTCCCAGGAATGTTTTTTTTGTATTGTTTCTTCACCCTGCACATACCCCAGTAAAACTCTGTGGGTGGGTTATGCAGTAGGTGGACTGTGCTGACTACTCCTTACTTTCTCAATAAACTGACTTCAGCAAGTCACACAGCCTACCCAGAAGAAACACTTTCTGGTTGTATTCCTGGTCTCTACCATGGAAGTCTGACCATAATGTGTGCCCTATGCATGCACCTCTCCTTCCTCCCCTCCCAGGACGGGCATGCTCATCCTTCCATCAGCATCCGAGATGCCAGAGCCCCTAACTGAATCTGGTTATTTGTGTAGTACTCTGGTCTTTATCCCTTTGGGCCACACTGTTGGCTAAATGTTTTTAATTAGTTGGCCTTATGAACTCAGACTCATGGTCATCCAAAGAAAAGCAAAGCATCCTGTTACAGTGAGCAGCTTCTACAGTTTGTTTCCACCCCTCCCCATTCCTTAGTCGGTGTAGACTGGGAGGGAAAGGGAATGTCAAACAGTTCCTCCTGGACACCAGATTCATGTTGTATTGATTCTCTTTTCCTGTCATCCATATTACACTTGTTTGAAGGTGGATTCTGGTTTTTACACCACGTTTCTTTGATAGTAAGTGTTTACATTTAAGTGTGGACCTTCTTTTTAACACAATCATGTTTAGCTGGATAAGTACTATACAAAGCTGAGCAGACAGGGGTATGTGAATGTCTAAATGTCTGCTTGATTAAAAATCTACTTTTTTGTGTCATCTTCATTAGTGAGATGGTCAGTCTTTGTCTTCTTTATATTCCTGCTGTTTTTCTGAAGCAGTATGTCATTGTCACTTACAGGTGAATTAATTTTTTCCAGCTTTGGGTCACTTAATTGAGTGCGATGCTCTTTTTGATAAAGTAATGCTGCTGACATGATTTGATGTAGCTGCTCTAAGCCTTGTGTAAATTAAACTGTTTTCACCGTTTTTATTCCATTCCCTTTTATCTTCTAGTTTGTGTCTGAAGTTGTCAGAGCTGTGAAACATACTTGGTCAACCCCTAGAAAGCTTTGCACAATGTTTTCTTGAGCTGCTTTAGTTGATGATCAAGTCTTGTCACTGCATGTTTTTCAATTTTCATTCTATAAAACAGTGTATGCTTATGCTGAATTCTGTTCCTGATGGTTTTTTTCTTTTGACTGGTAATTTGGCCACTTAATTTGTGCTTTTTACAAAGCATATGCAAGTGCTTATGCTTAGCTCTGTGTTGGCAGTCCCTTTTAATTTTCTCTCTTGATGCCATACCAGGTAGATATTACTCCAGCTGCACTGTTCTACATAATCATGCCCTTTACTAGTAAGAGTGCATTGCTGTTGTATGTGCATATGCTGCCACTGTATTTCACTATGTTACTACAGACAGCTCCTCCTTCCGTGTGCTGTCCTGCTGTGGCTGAATTTTTCTCCTTGTTTAGTGTCTGTGCTGGCTCACTTGATCTTGCTGCTGTCTGTTCTAGATGCACTTAACTGACTGTGCTCCTCAATTTCATTTTGTCTTCCCTCAAACATCTCTTCTGGAGACTGTCCTCAGGTGATATCTCAAGGTATAACAAGTATACATGCTATCAGCAGTTGTATCTCCTTATGAATATCTACCTTGGCCTTCAGCCTACAACACATGGCAAAGTACCTTCCCAAAGGATAAACCATGACTCTCAGTGGCCCACTCTGCACCTGTTTAACAAACTCTAGTCATGAAGTAAACTTGAGATCCCCTCTTGAAAAGACGAGAGGTTCTTCTATAAAAATAATCCTCGGACAGATCAACCTGTTAAGGTGTAAAAATGGTTTAAGGATCCATCAGTGTTTCTCTACCCCACATTTCCTATGCTTGTGTGTTTTTTGTGAGCCACCAACCCTAAGAGGCAGCCATGAATAAGTATAACTATGACTTCCACATTGATTCTAGGTATATGAAAAATATCAGTCGTGATGCCACTTTCATAATCATAAAAAGCTCACTTTCAGATAAACTGGTCTGAAGACACCATGCATAAAGATGATGATAAGACAATGAACAGACCAAAGCCCAGGCTCTTCCGAGAGATGTGGAAATCATTAACATTCCAAAGCATTATTTTCACAGTTATAACAGAACTATATTCTTCCACACTTTAGTACAGTTAGCTTAAGCTGACTAGCTGGAAGCTATACCTATCTTTCTTTCCTTAGCCACATAAAATGCGATCATATGTTTAACTGAGTCATTAAAATCAATGTTTTTAGCGTATTTTCTGTATTGATTGAAAATACATCACCCCTTAGAAAAAGTTGCAACAAACACTGAATTGCATTAAAATATAGCAACAAAACTATGTACAATTATTAAATAAAATCTAAACAAGTCACTGTAGTGCGACTATGCTTTCTGCCAAGAGACAGCTGACGGGTGCACTGATGTCTGCAACACCCCCTGCCACCTATTTACTGACTTAACTTACCTAGCATTGCTTGGGTTACTTGGGTAAAAACTCCCTTAAAGGAGAATGCCATCTTTCATTGTAAAGGACTGTATCTCAAAGGCAATGCAGTTGTTTTGCACTGATTTTGTTGTATGCAGCTGCTGACTACCACTTAAGGGAAGGAAAGGCACTAAAAAGATTGCATGTTTCCTATTGAGCCACAACAGTCCTGCCCCTGTCCAGATCCTTGAAACAGCAGTGTAACTATAGTGGGGATGAAGGGGACAGCCACACTGAACATGGTGTTGTGGTGCAGCTGGCAGTTGTCAATTAGTTTTTATTGCAGTACTTTACCGGGATTCTCTCCTTAATACCTGTATCAGATTTGTGGTTAGAACTGAAGCTTGTAGCTCTTTATGTGTGGTATAAACTGTAGCATCTACTTGCTACAGCTTTAAAAGAAAGGGAAAGAAGGATTTTTTTTTTTTAAAGACCTAGAGTTCTGTGTGTAGTGTAAAAGGATGTCTCAAGCAATTCAATACAGATTAAAAGTTTTAGATAACTGCAGTGCACTCAGTTCCCAGAAGACAGTAGTAGTGGATGGGGCACCAGAACTACACCTCTGCTTCTTACTACTACTAATTTTCCTCACTCTGTCTGCACAGTACTAAATGGTTTAGTAAAACTGTGCATGCTAGTTATAAGCTTGTACAGCAAGACAAACTTTTGTATTGTGGCAAATATGTTACAGATCCTGCATAGAAATTGAAACGCACGTCTGAAGAAAGTAAACCGCTTTCCCTGGTATTATTCTTTTTTATTTTTATTCATGGTGTCAGGAAACCAATGAAAGCAGACCAATTCACTTATCTTAGTATAGTTTTTCCTTTAGTTGTGTTAAGAAATTGGTGTTGTGCTGATAGTCAGAATTATGTGCAAGATATTTCCCCTCCCTTTTAAGTATTACTAGGTAAAGTCCTGTGCTAACAAGCCTAGTTTGGCCCTTTATGATATGACATAGGATGATACCAGTTTCCCTACACTCTGTGGACTTAGGCTAGCTCCTCACTCAGCAGTTCATGCAGGGGCACAGAGCATCCTAATTATTTGTTTAAAATTCAAGTCCATTCCAAATTCCTCCAAGCCAAGAATATACATACTGGGTCAACCCCTGCAACCCAAATCTTGATTTTGCATCTCTGAACCTGTTCTTTTGTCTTCTATGGTTGTCAAGAAGAGAAAAAAAATAAAAACTCCTCAAGGAACTGAGATGGCCTCCCCATATGTCCTTGGAAGTTGTTGTTGTTGTGTCTTTCGGCTTTTCCCGGTTAGGGGTCGCCACAGCGGAACTCCGGTCCGCTAATGATTGTTAGTTGATTTTACATGCCGAGTTACCAGCCCTGATGCACAACCTTCAACGAAGGTACACCTATTCACGCATGTCTCCACGCAGCAGACGCTCTAGCTGAGAATCGAACCGGACAGCGTCTTAGTGTGAGGTGACAACGCTACTGCAGCGCCACCACCACGCCCATATGTCTTTGGAAGTAAAACCCTAAAAGTAATGAGAGAGAAAAAAAAATTGCAGCATCTTATTTATGTTGTAGTTGGAAAGAGAGAAGGTCTGCCAGCAGCTGCTGTACACTATGAGACTTGGAGCAACATGACGGCAGCACTGAAATATCTTCTTTCAGAAACATCAGCCTTTAATATGCATTTTTAACATTAGTGTGCTTTCTTGCCAAAACCAGTATTATGGCTAATGACTTTGCTTCTCCCATTATCACCAACTCTGAAGGCATAGACCCCTTATCCTCTTCCACCCCCTCCCCACTCATCCTGAATTATGGATCTTTTCTGTCACTAAATTCACAGCAGGTTGCTGGGGCCCCTAAAATGCCCCAGCAATATCTGGCTCCTCAGCATGTATCCAAGCCATTACTTGGGCCCAATCATATGACTCTAATAATCCGTAAACATACATTTAATTTAAGTTTTTTAGCCAGAGTAATTGACTGATCCAAGAGGACCTATTATTTCAGCCACAGAATAGGAGTAACACATGAACACATTTATAATTGTAAAGCAATGGAGAAACACGACTGGGCATAAAATATTTTAAAAATCGGTAAGCGCGTTCACACATAGTCCGTCATCAGACAAACATTTTTTAATAAAACAAGTTTAAATAGTTACATTCAAATCTTCAACATCCGATAAAAACAATTAATCAATTACTTATGTAAATCTCTGGATCTAATTACAGGCTTTAAAGAGATCTTATCCTTAAGACTTGGCTTCTTATCTTCCTTCAGTTTTACAGTCCAATTCAGTTCCCTTTCTTCAGTGAAATTTTTTACATCTCCACCATGCAATCCCTTGTATATAGCCTCTATTACCTTAAAACTAAACTCATGTGTCAAACCATATTCCATATCCTGTCTTGTTCATGCATCCTTTCATAAAGGCAGTGATTAGTTTTTCCTACACAGAAACTATCACGTCTTACATGTAGTTAAGTAAACGAAGTTAGATGTTTTACAGTTTGCCTGTACTTTAAATAAAAACTTCTACTTAGATCTGGGATGTATAAAAATATTGGAACTGTCTGTGTATGAATAAAACTTACAATTACCACATCTAGTGGTTCCCTCAAAGGTTTGATGTCCAGCTTTTGCTCAACAGAGCTATCCTAGGTAACCAAAGCTGGGCAACTAGACACTGGCTTGCCAACAACTTATTGACCCAGGGCAGCTGGGCATTATAGTGAGGCACACACACTGGCCAATTACCACCATTCACCGGCAAATACCCATGCCTATTTTGGAGATACTAGTCAACATGACCGAATTACCTAGAGCCATATTTTACACCATTGAGTGGCTAGCCCTGCCACGGCACAGTCTGTGAAACATGTTCTCCTATCTTGAGGATACTGCATGCACCACAGTAGATGCCCAAAAGTGGCTGGCCTGTACAACTTTTGCCCTATATAGGGCACCATATAGAGTTTGTGCTGCTGCCCACAGCTCCATTCATGGTTGAGTTTAAGATGGAAACACTTGCATGTTTTTCAGAGGTGGGAGGAACCTCCTAGAGACACAAGGAAAACATGCAAACTCCAAACCGGTATTGGTCAGAGGTTATGATAAATCCTTGCACTTGGTGCATGTGAGGCAAAGACCTTAATCATTATGCCAACTGATCTACGTTTATGCAGATATCAAAAACTGAACAGTTCATTCACTGATAGCAGCATTTGATGCACCTCTGGCTGTTAATGCTAGGAGCATTAATAACTAAAATTTTCTTATTACAAAATTTGCTATGTTCCCACAAAACTGATGTTATTGTTTCTGAAACATGGTTAAAGAACAATATCCGGAAACCAGTTATTTCAGGGTATAAATGTTCTTACTGTTACAGACATTCTAGCAAATAATCAGGTGGAGGGATTATGATAAGGATTAAAGATAGTTATGAGATCTGTGATTATTATGTGTTCAGTGATAACACCAATACTATAGACTGTGTAACTGTGACAATAAAGACGACCCTGGAACATGTAACAATTGTTGGGAGTGTATAGACCACCAAAGTCAAGTGCTGATGACCTAGAGGAATTCATACATTTCTTGCAAGAAACACAGGTGGGAAGAATAGTGGCTGTGGACATATATTTACCAAAAACAGGCTAGAATAATATTGATTCAATAACAAATGTAAGGAAATTATTCACAATGTATGTTCAGGAACAATTGCTTCAGGTTGTAAAAAAGCCTACTAGGGAATGGAACATACTAGACATTGTGTTCCTAACGAAATTACTGTTACTTTATGTCAAGTATTGCCATTGCTGATGTGCAGAGATCATGGGGTTATAAAGGTTAATTTGTTGCTAGATAGACCTGCCCAACTGAAATCTAAACCAATGCACAGAAGGTTAATAATGAGATTATATGGAAGCAAAACAGTCGCAGTGTAAAAGGTATTCAGTGCAAAAACTGCAGGAGGAATGTGGAAAGTTTTGAGAGAGAAATTGTTTGACTGCAAAAATGTTTATCAGGTTGTAGGCATACAACAGCAGGAGAATATATTTCCATACGAATAAGATCCTTGATTAAGATGAGAGAGAAAAAATATAACAAATGGAAAAAGAGGTTGAACTACAACTTTGAAAACTGAAATAAACAAGCTGGACAGACAAATTAAACAATGCGAGATAAGATCAAGAAAATGTTGAAGAAAATTTATGAAAAGATATTGAGCATAATAAGAAACCATTGTATAGATGCATAAGATGTGGAAGCAGTAAATACACATTGATAAACTGTGAATATTCTAAAATTTATTCTCATACAAAACAGATTATACTTATATTTACAAAATCTAATACAAAGCAGTTTGGCTCCACAAAGGTGGTGATAAACTGCCCTAGTAATATCCAGGTAACCTCAGATACTGAAATCAAATTAGATTATATTGAAAAAAACTATGTAAACTGGGTCCAAACAAAAGCACTGGGAGGAGACTGAATTAGTAATGACCAGAGAACACTTCAGTAAGAACTTGCAGTACCATTATATCTATTATTTACTAGGTTGTATAAATATGGGGAGATTCCTAAGGATTGGAGACGTACTTGTTAAACTTGTCTTTAAGGTAAAGGGGAGTAAGACAAATGCAGAGTCATACAGATCCTTAAGTTTATTTTCATGTTGTGGACAACTAATGGAGAAGGAAATGTTGAGAAAGTTATTGTCAGAATTAGAAAGGTTGTGACTTGAAACCATACATCAGCATGTGCATGTGGAAAATAGATCTATTACCACCTGTAACAGGATATTCTATAACCATAAAAAACTATGAATGAAAAATTGTGCTGTGATGTAATTTATATAAATTTAACTTCAGCACCAGACAGGGGCATACACAAAACACTGATCAATAAATTAGAACAACTAGGTATTGATGTACTGTTGATAAGATGAATTGCTGCATTGCTTACAAATGGGACATGGCAAGTATCATACAGCAATTGGACAGGTAAAATTCAAGGTTGCAGTTAGGGTGTCTCACAGGGCTCTGTACTACTTGTTTAGATTGCATCTTTCAGATTTTTTTCATCTGACGTGTTTTACAGTCTGTATATGGATGATTTGAAATTGGGTAAAGTGATTGTGTGTGTTATACATAGGTCATGTCTACAAAAGAACGACCATTTGGGCACAGGAGAATAATAGGGTCTATATTAAATAAACAAATGCTTAAAATGTCAAGTATAACATGCTCGACACAATTTAAGCAAACATTTATTTAATCCAGAGCTCAAATCTAAAATAGGAGTTTTGAATGGTTATGTTTGCCCAAAATGAAAACATGCTACGTCTGACGTAAGTTCGTAAAACATAGACAATAAAAATGAAACTTGTACCCGTGTAGTTACGTTAATTAAAATTAAAGTGAAAGAGTACGGTTGTAACTGAAAGTAGATGTTCCACTAAGCATACAAGTTCAATATACTTAATTGCAATAAATTATGTACTTAGTGCATAGTCAGTATAAAATGAAGTACACCAAATCACTTAACATGGTGCTTTAGAATAGCATTACATTATGGCTAACAGAAACAATTTATCACCAGGTGTTGTAGGAGACTATTACGAGTGTGTCAAGTCTCAGAAAGGGAAAGATATGCTCAGTATAGATGGTTATTTATATAACCTAGAAAAGGTATTGAAAGATCGGAAGTACTGATGTTGTAAAGGTAAACTAAATGAATGCTGTAAAGGCTTTTTGCTGTAAAGGCTGTGCAGTGACTAAGAAAGAAATCTACAGTGAACTATTATTGAAATGTACAGGGCATCACCATGCCTCTGATGTTTGTGACGTTGAGAAATATATTGCCTGTGATAAATTGAAGGAAACCGCTCGTACATGTAGAGATACCCCTGCTGTAGTTGTAGGTGATGTTTGTGCATCTGCATCTACAGAGTATACAGCTACCCTTCCAACAAGGCGATCAATGTTACAGCAGGTAAACAGGGTCTGTCATTTCTGCAGCTAGAAATGATGTTCCTGTTTGCACTAGTTTGGAAACTGTAAACCCAAGTGAATGTACCCTAAAAGGAGGTTACTTTGTTCAGAAAAGAATGAGTGATATTGCAAACAAGATGCATGTTTTAGTTTTTTCCACTGTTGAAAATCTTAGGGATTTAAGTAAATCTACTATGTGGCTGATGGAGGGTGTGTTTTTAACAAAAGGTTGGTTGTGTAGACAACTATATAGCATTCATGGACTTCTTACAGTTGGCGGCAATACGAAGTGTGTCCCTTTAGTTTTTTGCTTAATATCAAAGAAACCTATAAATGCTATAACTTTATGTGGGACTGTCTCACTGATTTGTTGACAAAGGCTAATCTGAATGCGTCAGTTAAATTTATTTCATCTGACTTTGAGATGGCAGCCCTTCGCATTGTAAAACAGAATTTCCCAGGTGTATACTCAAAGGGTTGTCTATTCCATTTTAGTCATGCTGTCTGGAGAAAGTTACAAAGCTTAGGGCTAGCAGGGTTGTATGGAAGGTCTGTCAACTTTTAGATGTGTCAAAAAGCTCATTGCTTTATCATTTTTAGATGTTGATGACGTTGTTACAGCTTTTCTACAGCTAAGTGAATCATTTCCTAGTGAGGGAAAAGATTGACTTTCCTATTTCTCGGATACATATGTTCTGGGTCGTGTAAGATAGCAGAACACTAGATTATCTTGTATTTCCAGATTCCCTCCTGTATTTAATATTGGGTTCTGGAATGTGTCTTCACTGAATGCACTTTGTTTGCCTCGTATGCAAAATCAGGTTGAAGGATGGCACAGACGTATCCGCTCTTCACTTGGATGGCAGATTTGTGATATTCCGTCTGTGTTTTCCATGCTGGTTAGAGAGCAGAACAAGATAAATGAGACTAGACTGCATTTACATTCTGCATGTCCTCCATCCCCTAAAAAAAGAAAAACTGTTCTAAAATGTGACAGATTGCAACAGGTACTACAACATAAAGATGAGTATAGTACTCAGGATTTTCTTCGGGCTGTTGCAGTTCTTTTGAAAGTGTAGCCTATATTCTAAAGTTCATCATCGAGCACACTTGGGGAGGGTTTAATGCTTTATTTCTCTATAATTTATATATAGTTTGTACACTAAGTGTTTCACGTTTAGGGTGTGTATATCAATATTATAGCCCATTACATAGTAAATGCAGGTTTAATTCCGGGAGTCAGTTTAAGAGTTTATTTCTGTTATCTACGTTCTAGTCTCTTACCAAATTAAACTTTTTCGATATTATGATTTTCGTTTGTTTTCTTTCAGTTAAATAAACATTCACTTAAATTGTGTTGAGCATGTTGTACTTGACATTTTAAGCTTTAGTTTATTTAATATAGACCCAAATAATATGCCGAAAAATGCATAAAAAATAAGCATATGAGATTTTGGAGATGCAAACTGAAAGGTGAATATTTAATAAAGTACACAGTGATTGAAACTGTATATTCATTAAGGACATTGGTACATGAGTAGATCCAGTTTTGAGTTTTTCTAAGCATATCAGCCAATTGATTACTAATACTTATAGAACTATAGGCTGTAATATGGAAATCAGAAATAATGTCATTGTTTGTTAGTTACATCAGACCAAAACTGAGTATAAAATAATGATATGGAACCTTATAAGCAAACAAACATGAGTAAACTGGAAAGAGTGCAGAGGAAATATAACAAGGGCATCCACTGATGTGAAAATTTAACTTGATAAAAAAGACTAAAATAGATGAACTTGTACAGTGTCTCATATAGGTATTTAAGAGGAGACTTTATTCAGGTACATAGGGCATTTATAGACAACTACTTCTGGGAATGTTTAGGTTATCAAAAGTAGTATAGAACCAGATGACCTTTGTAGAAGATTCTGTAGGAAGGAGAAGTGTACTAATTGGTTCTCAGAGAGCAGCTGATGCATGAAATAGACTATCAAATTACATTAAAGCAAGCACTAATTTAAATATTTTTAAGAACAGCCTGGGCACTTAAGGGAACGACTGTTTTGGTATATTGGCAGGCTAGGAGGGCATTAATGCCAGAGCTTAAAATATTTGTATGTATGTATAGTTATTATGCAATATTTTATATATCCTACCAATTATCCATTTTTTGAGCAAATCAAGTTCCAGTCCCCACCTAAAAGTAATATTCTCTGCTGAAAGACTATTATTTCTCCCCAATTTCTAAGCTCTAAAATAGCAGTTTTAAGTGGAATATAAATACATGCCAGCGTAATCCTCATTCCTTGCCAGTAGTCTTACTTCCACAAATCTGCCATTATCTTTTTCCCTCTTGTATTACTCAGTAAAGGAGTACCAGTAGTGACAGTAGTACTCTCTTTTTCTCTGTACCAAATATTCTGCAGAATATCCATATGGACGTCCTTTCTTTATCAAGCTCACATGTTCAATTATTTCCAAATGTTTCTCCTGTAGTATTGCTGTTAGTGCTCTGCATCCATGTGTACTATGCATTTCTTAATATAAAGGATTGTCTTGATAATTTTTTAATTGCTGATGATTTTTCTAAGTATTTGTGGGTTGAACATCCCATCACACCCATTTTTCAAGGGCTCCCCAAAATACATAAAAACTATGTGCACCCACCCTATAGACCCATTGTTTCAGGCAAAGGGTGGTTGACAGATACTTTTTCTATGTTGACAAGCAGTTGCAAAAGGTGTTAAAGTGAGTACAGTCCTAAGGGGCACTAAGCAACTTTTGACAGATTTATATGAATTTGTAGAGCTTAGAATTAAGTGATTGTTTGATTGTTATGCTAGACATTGAGTCACTTTTTACTAGTATCCATAAGTTTTACATAGTGATCATGACATCAAATAGAATGATTTAATATGTCTTTTTTTTTTTTTTTTGGAGGCTGTTCTCGAGAACATTTTTCTTTTGTGATCAGCATTATTTGCAAAGGGTTGGAGTAGCTATGGGCATGTCTTGTGCCAATAGCTATGCCAACATAGTTATGCTCCTATGGGAAGAACATTTTGTATTGAATGGGGAGCATGGTTCTGTTGTATTCGACAGGCGTTTTGTAGATGACATGTTTTTGTTGTGGAAGGGCAATGAAACACTGCTAAAAAACTTTCTTTTTTACACAATAATTACAATTTTGAAGTTTACTTATGAGTTCTCTAAGGAGAAAATTGTGTTTTTGGATGTCTGACTGTCTAAAGACCTTAGAGGTGACCTCGTTACCAGATTGTATAGAAAACCTTGCAGAAAGAATGCTGTTTTACAGCTCAGTAGTATACACCTTCCCCATGTATATAAAAATGTTCTTAAGGGACAGGGGATGAGGGTATCCCATTTAAACACTGAAGTAGGCTTTGTAAAAGATACAACTGGCCTTTGTGATGATTTTATTGAAAGGGTATACAAACAAAATGAGATAGAAAGGATGATGGGTAAAGTGCGTGAGCTCAGGAAATACATTAAATCAACAAATTTAACACATACTGATAAGGTTAACAATAATAATTTACCAATTAATTATGTCTTATGTCAGTGATGTTGGATATATGCATAATGTTATCAGTTCCAGTTGACATATTTTTTTTTTTTAAAACAAGTTTATTGTTTTTAACATACAAAATAAATATCATAACAATTTTATGCAATCAATTAAAATAGAAATAGTTATAACATTCAATAAAATAACCAAAGTATTTACAAAGACATCCACTACAAATCAAATCAATTGATTAAACTATAATGTCATGCTATTGAGACTAAGATTTTTTTAACAGGTTTTGTAAAGTATCCCATATAATATAATAAGATGTTTTTCTAGTAGTTCTTGATTTTATTGTCATCAATTCCATATGACACACTTCAGTCATAACATTTTTAAATTCATTAAATGAAGGAGGGGTATCTGAAATCCAATTTCTGGTTATTATTTTTCTAGCCACTGCTAGAATAGACCATAATAAGGGAAGTTTAACTTTTTAACACTTTTAGGAACAGGTGTGTTAAATAATATAAGTGATTTAGAAACAATGAAATTATCTGTGAAAAGGGCCTGCAAAAATCATTGATTAATTTCCAATATTCCTTCAATTTTATACAGTCATAAAACATATGTGCCCAATCAGCATTTATTTCTACATTACATCTTTTACATAAGTTGTCTTTATTATTTATTTTATTCATCATTGAAGGTGTATAGAAGGATCTATGTAAAAATTTCCAAGTAAAAAGTCTCCAATTAATGGAAGAAGTAGTTTTATAAGCAGATTCCAATATATATGGTTTATCTTGTTGTTTTGGTGATTCACCATTAATGGAAATGAAATAATTCCAATAGGTATCTGAACTGTAATGAGTTTCTTCTCTGATAATTTTATGTATGTATGAGAACTTACCTTTATCAGAAACTCTATGTTGTAAATTTAATATCAAGTAATCAATCAGTATTGGAACAGATTCTTTAACTGTTAAAGACATTAAATCAATTTTATTAATAAGATGTTGTCTAAAAGTCTGAATTTCTAACCAACATGTTTCTCTGAAATCAAATTCTTGCTTTAAGAAGTCTAAATTTTTTACTTTATTATCAGACAGCAACTGATACCAATACTTTAGATCATTCTCTGTGACTAAAAGAGTTCTTTCAGAGGTGGTTGACAAAAGCATACCTTGTGTATACATTATAGGAATAGAATAAAATTCCATTCCTTATACTTAGGATGCATGAATATAAAATTACGATAACTGATAATAATGTTTAATGGGTAACTAACTACATATTTTGGTGTAATGGATGAAGTACAAAATTCTTTTAACATGGGGTTATTTACAATAATATTTTTATGTATTAAAGAGATTTTCATGAAGTGAATGCTAATTAGTTCCCAGTAATCTTTCCATCTTGCAACATATGACTGATCTATTAACAAAGTAATAACTTTTATAATAGAAGAGATAGTATATAAATTAAAGTCTGGAAATGAAATGCCCCCTTGAGACCAGCTATTAGTATGTTTCTTTAATGCAATCCTAGGTCTATTAGGTGCCCATAAGAAATTTAACATTAGTGAATTCAATTTCTTAATAATTATTTTTGTAGGTGGGAGTATTATTGATTGTATTAAGTATAATATCTTAGGGAATACTATCATTTTAATAATTGTGAGTCTCTCTTCCATGGTAAAAAACATATTGTTCCAGCTATTGAAAAGATTTTGTATATTAAGAAGACAGGTACTATAATTATTATGTATAATAGATTTGATATCTTTAGTTAATATTATACCTAAGTAAGTTATCTGACCTGAGTTGGGTATATATTTGTTAAAATCATTAATGAGGACATTTTTTCGTGTGTATATTGGTAATATTTTAGTTTTTTCTTCATTGAATATTAAACCAGAGATATTTTTAAAATCCATCATTTTCCCATCATTTTATCAAATAAGGACTGCATAGAAGAGTTAGATCCAGCTGATGTAATTAGAACATCATCTGCAAAAAGTTTAATTTTAGATATTGTATTTTCATCTATATCAAATCCTTCTATATCAGTACTGTTTCTGATCAAATTAGCCCAAGGCTCCATTATTAAAGTAAATAATAGTGGAGAGAGTGGACACCCTTGTTTTGTACCTTTTAAAATGGGTATTTTTTGTGAGACATATGTTCCTATCTTAATGTAAGCCAATGCTCCTTTATATAGATGTTCAATTAGATTTACAAATGCATCTGAGAAGTTTGTGCGCTTCAGTAAGATAAACAAGTAGTCCCAACTTACTGAATCAAATGCTGAACTTATATCGAGACTAATAAGTGTTAAATCTTTCTTTTTCCTATTTGCAAAATCAATTAACGTTAAAGTTCTCCTTATATTATCAAAAGTATTTCTATTTACAATAAAGCCTGTCTGGCCTATATCTATAATGCCTGGGATGATTGTCTTTAATCTATCAGCAAAAATACTCATAAACATTTTATAGTCAACATTAAGTAATGAAATAGGTCTATATGAAGTGCATCTGGTTGGGTCTTTATTGGGTTTTAAAATTGGTGAAATAAATGTGTATTGCCAAGATGGGGGAGTTGTTAACTCATTTTGGGCCAAAATAAAAACCTTATGTATTAATGAGTAAGTACTTTTGGGTAGAATTTTATAGATCTCTGGTATAATACCATCATTACCTGGTGCTTTGTTTGATTTAAGCTTGTTTATTTGTGTAATAACCTCTGTATATGAAATATTTTTATCCATTATTTTAGTCTGTTGTTTATTAAGTTTTTTGTTCATGTTTGTAGTTAAAAATTTCTTTATTTTATCTTTAGGCTCCATGTTAATGTTATTATGATTAATTTTGTGAAAGTGATTTCTAAATTCATCTAATATTTCTGGTAAACTAGAAACATTCTTCTTTTTCCTTGGAGAGAAAATTTCTTTGATATGATTCTGTTTATTCAACCTTTTTGTTTTATTTTTAAGTCTATGCAAGTATTTGGGACTTATTGAGTAAGACAAAAACTTATATTTCTCTAATGTTATTTTAACTTTGAGTTAAAATTTCTTTGTATTTCTCATTTAATTTATTTATTTCTTCAATGACTTTTTTGTCCATAATATTTTCTTTATTATTATGTTTGTATGAGTCTAATTTGCTTTGAATATCTAGTAATTCCTTGTCCCAAGATTTCCTTTTATTATTATACCATCTGATACTTTGTCCATATAAATATGATTTTAAAGCATCCCAAACATAAACAATGGAGACTTCAGGTGTATTGTTTAAGTCTAAAAAATGTTGCACTTCTGAAAGTATATAATCTTTATAGTCTTTTAGTTGAGTTAAGTATGCTGGTATCCTTTTGATCTGAACATTGTAAGTACTTTTTATCATAAACTCAAAGACAATTGAATTATGATCTGATATAGGACACAAAATTATTTTAGAATTAATTAAGTCTGTAACCATCTGGTTAGAAATAAAGACTCTATCTATTTTTGAATAAGTTTTATATCTGTTAGAAAAAAAAGTGTATGGTAATGATTTTGAATCTGATTATTAATATCATTCAAATTATATAAATTAACAAAATCCTTTAAATGTTTTGCATTAGATGTAATTTTCCTTTTTCCTATAGTAGTAGTATCTTTTTCATGTAGGATACAATTAAAGTCACCTGCTAAAATAATATCTCCTAAAGAAAATGATATGATCTTATTGAGATGTTGTTTCACTGTATTAATGCCAATTCCTGGTATCCAATATACATTGATTAATGTATATGTCTTTCCATTAATCTGTATTGTAGCCATACAAAACATTCCTTTATCATCTTTATAAGACTTAATAGTTTTAGGTATGGGCATACTTTTATTCCATAAAATAGCCACTCCTCTTTTTCTGAGTGTGTTCTGAACTAACCAAGACTGTATATTTATTAGTGGCTAATTTATCAATATCCTTTTTCAGGAGATGTGTTTCTTGAAGGAATACTTAGTTGGCCCTATGCAAATTAATGCATCTCATTAAACTTGCCCTTTTACATGGGTTATTCAGTCCATTAATGTTTAAAGAAATTCCTTTTAGAGAAATCATTTAGCTTTTATAAACATATAAAACATATAATCAGAATAACAATTAACAAAATAAATGATATTATACCTCCTCCTTTAGGTGTACCATTAATTATAGCTGTATTTATTGAAAATCTTATGGGATTTTATATAAGCTTCACTTTTATTTGTAGTGACAATAAATTTATAAAATATGTTGTGGATGTCAGAACTATATACAAACAACAATAAACAGGTGAAAATAATATTAGGATTAAACATTGCACCCAGCCTGGAGTTAAGAACTCCAACTTTGAGTAGCACATACCACTCAAGTTATCCCCCTATCCTAAGCAGCAGTACCTCAGCTGCCACCATATCAATTCAATACTAACTATTGTTAACTGAAGTTAACCTCATTTAATTAGATTATCTAGTAAGACAAAGCTAAACAATTTATAAATCAGCTTCACATAAACAAATAAGAACATTTAGAAACAGCTCATATTACTATGTACATCTATTTTGTAAAATACACTCATAATCAAAATAGCATTCTAATAAACTTGATAATGGGAACTGAGAAGAGAGAGAGAGAAAAAAGGGGGCATATCTATATATTAGTTTATTAAAAGTTTGTAAAAATAAGTTCTTATGTTCATTTGGATTCAATAACTTAGGCTATAATGACTCAGACATTACATATATTAGGGTATTCCTACTTTCTGCCATAGAAATGCAGTTAACAGTTTTAAAAACTTTAAATTACTTGCACCAAAGCTTTTTTCTCATACTTATTATTGCCAGTAAATAAAATATTTATACTCATACATATGTTTACAAGTCATACTGCACAGCAATGTAAATTCCTAGTTATACATAAATCATTGTGAAGTAAGCCATCTGTATTTTATATATCCGAACTGCTGCTTTAAAATATGTCACATGGCAGTTTCTTCCAAGATATAATCATAATGATACTTGTGCTTATCAATTAGATAAGTCAAATGATTTATAACATTATATATGTTTAAATCATAAGTATTTATATACAGTAATATGTTGCAGTCATGTAAGCTTTCAAAAACATGTGTATATATGTTTTACCTTTTATGCCTTCTAAAATATCTCACTTGCTTACTATGGCATACTGAATCATTTAAAATAATTATAACTTTCATATTTTATAAATTACATCTTAAATAAGCAAGTTGTTATAAAGAATAACTCTCATTTAGATGTCATAAAGTTCGTTTTTCATCACAAAGTCGCATTTACAGCAGTTCTACTTCCTGGAACAGTGTTCTTCTTGAATCTGCGATGTGTCAGTGTGAAATCAGGGGTCAAAGTTCAAAATGACTGCATTCAGCTTCTCTGTGTGTATTCTGAGTGTTGAAGCTTTTAAAACAACTCGAGGACACTATTCACGAGGTAACCCACATCCCAAATTGTCTCCCTTAACATTCTGGCGGGAATTTTAGTAAATACAAGTGACTGACATTCATTTAGTAATACAAATGAAGCTAAACAGTGCAAAACCTTCGCGAAGTATTTTACAAGTCATTACAGTCTCTATGACAGTGAAACCAAGCCTACAGTTATTTAACATATTATACAACTTATTTTTATATGCCCCATTTCATTTTCTCATACAAATCTTATTATATACAAATATCAGTATTATCAGAAGCATATAACTGTACTTATAAGAGAGAGAGAGAGAAAAAAAAAAGAAGAGAGTAGAGAAAGAAAGAGAGAGAAGAAAAAAAAGGAAGCTACAAAGAGTATCTACAAAGAAATATTACTTGCTGTTTGTATTAATAAAGTTAAACATGAAACATATTACTTACAACTATTTTAGTTCTAATTATTTGCAATTATATCATGACTTATTATTTGTAATCATGTATAAGCAATAAAGTCATGATATAATATTTAGCAGCAGTGTTTAAACAGCATATATAGTTTTAAAGAACTAATAAGTTATTATTTCACTTTTTCCATTTTTTACATCATACTTCTCTCCTTGCCCTCCCCCACCCCTCACTAAATGCATAGTTTATAAAGAATGCCATTATTTAAAACAAGAAAAAGAAAATGTATCAAATTACTAACCTTAGGTCTCTTTATCACAAAGAGAAACAAGTTGATTGATAGCATGTTATTTGTTCCTCAGAGAGTTTGACTATTTATGAAACAAAAACAGTTCTTTGCACACAGAAAATAACTTTGAATAAATCTTTAAAATATTTGTGGCTTTCTGGAGATGCAGTAACTGTATTTGAAGAGATTAAGAGAGAAGGAAAAAAAATATATAGAACATGTCATTTGTTTTTTAGTCTTTTTTGCTTCTCTGAAGTCTTCCAAGAAGTTCCTGTTGCCATCCTCTTTAACGAAGGACTTGCCCATTCCATATCTTCTATTTTATCTAATATCTTATTTTTTTAATATACAGCAAAGCAGAGTCCAAGTCTTCAAAAATTCTAGGGCCATCAGGTAAAAAGATTTTTAGTTTGGCAGGAAATAAAAGGTAAGTTTTGAACTGTGCTTTCTTAAGCTCTCTTATTAATGGCAAAAAACCTTTTCTTTTAGTTATTACCAAGGAAGAATAGTCATTGTCAAAACGCATAGTTGCCTCATTAATTTTAATAGGTGCTTTAGCTCATGCAGATTTTAATACCATCTCCTTGTTGTAAGATGATAAAAATCTTACTATAACTGATCTAGGATACTTTTTGTTAGAGTTAAAATTAGATAAGAACCTATGGGCTCTTTCAATACCAAAAGAAAATGCTTCTGACAAGTCTAAAGTTTTGGGAAGCCAAGTATTTAAAAAGGAAGTAATGTTGTTACCTTCTATATTTTCTGGCAGTCCAAAAATCCTAATATTATTGCGTCTAGATCTGTTTTCCAGGTCATCAAGTTTGGATTGTAGGTGTGTGTTCTGCTTCAGCAAAAACTCAATATTAATTTCTTCTTCCTGGATTCTGTTCTCCATATCATTAACAGTCTCTTCTATGCCTGTAATCTGAGCCTTCTGTTGTTGCAAGTCTTGATGTAACAAATCCATTTGTTTTGTAGTTTTTTCTATGAAGTTATCAATTTTAGTATCCAGTTTGTCCATTTTGGTTGTTAGTTGCTGAATAGTAGATATCAGAGACTGAAGCTCTTTCTTGATGCTGGAATCATGACTGTTTGCCTTACTGGAACTCATTTTGAACAGAGGGGATGAAAGAGAAATTTCCAAGATGATTTCTGACAGGAAAATTATTGAAATTTTCTTTCTTTTTTAGATATTTTTCAAGAAACTGATATTCCAAATGTATTTAGAAAGAAAATTATTTCATTAGTTGATTTTTAAAGTAATTATTTCCTGTCAGTGCAGTTAAGTTGGTGGAGCTGAAGAAATCTGCTGCTATCCTGTGTTCATCCTTGGCCACGCCCCCTTCCAGTTGACATATTTTGACCACTAATGATAGTGTCAAACAGTGGGAGATAAACCGTCTTATAGATACAAAAATAAAAAAAAAATCACTAAAACGTCACTTGTGCTACAGCGAAATTAAGAGTAGCACTAGAGATATAACCTCTAAATTCCAATTTTGTATATAAAATGGGACGAAACCTCAAATTCCTTTTTGAACATTCTCCTGTACCCAAGTATGCTTAATTTTAAAGGTACAACTAAATGTGGGAGTTGTCACCAGTGTTCTTACATTTTAGAAAAAACTATTTTGGGGTTACGTGATATACCTTTTCTTATTTATCTTAAACAAGGTAATTGTTCAATCAAGGGTTTAGTATACATTGCCATTTGTAACATGTTAAAGTTTTTATGTTGGGAAGACTGAGCCAAATTTGAGAGAGAATTTATGAACATCTGTATGCAATTTCAAAATGTAACATGAACAATGCACTTTGTAAGCATACCTGAAGTTGTACTGGGTGGGATAAATTCCATTTTGGCATTTTGGATGTTATACCAAAAGACATTAGAGGTGGTTGGTGGGCGTTACAAATAGAAATATGTGAAGTCTTTCGGCAACTCAAATTGAGCTTAAAATGCCATCTGGTCTTAATGACCAAATTTCTGTAGTCCCTATATTGAAAACTAGAGCACAAGTATTATAAGTGTTTTATATTGTATGTAACTTATAATCAGGCTCAAGTTTTATGTTTTAATTTTACCACTGTATTTAAAAGTAGGTTTTGTGTCACATGACTTAAGTAGAGTATTTTTAACAAGGTGCTAATTATTGGAATTTGTTCTGAAGAAGTCCCAGTGTTTTGGGGATGAAAGAGCTCAGCATGTGGATATTTATTTCAATAAATATTTCAACACTTTTCTTTTTACTTGGTTCATGTGGAGCTTGGTAGCACCGCTGATTCATTAAGTACAGTAACATTGTCGCTGTGACAGTACAAGTTGTGAAAGTCACACTAAAGTTTGAATTCCTTTACATTGAGTGGTAGCTTCTGCTCACTATCACTTGCAGTAACACCTCCTTTTAACAGTAAAGATAAATAAATTACAAAACAAGACAGGATTGTTTAGATAAGCTCTCGATTCTCCTCTGTGCAGCCAGTGTGAATTTAGAGCTGACTAGGCCCCTTGGATTGGCCAGAGTTTGTCTGTCTAAAACCTATCCCTTTCTAATAACAAATGGTGAAAATTAAAGGTAAAACCACAAAATATAAGTCAAAATAAATCATGTCTAGAAGATATCCCTTTCCTAAAAACAGTAATAAAAATAAAATATAAATTCAAACTTACCTTACCAGGCAACTATACACTGTCAAGCACAAACCAAGACAGGATTTTTCAGATAAGATCTGGATAAGAATTAGTCAGAAAAGACTAGGAAGAGATTATATGTGCAGCTGACAAAAGAAACAAAGGAAGGACATATGCAACAAAATCTGGAAGATTTAAGATTTTTGCTTGGAAGTGTTTCCTTGGGATATAAAAGTATCCATGCAGACTCTAAAGAATTTTTCCTACAGTAGATGGCAAATGTTGGAGATATGATAGGGAAGAACAAGGTGACTGGGAACATATGTTTTGAGAGTTGATTGACTTGGCAGACTTGAACTCTTCCCTACAGAGTACTCTGTCAGGAATACTGGGTGAATAAATGATTGTAACTAAGAAAATGACTTTTTGAGCTGGGATACAGGATCTGAATTGCTTAGACACAGTAAAGGCTTGTTGAGATTAATTCTGGTGGCTGCCAAAAAAACGGTTACTAGAAAATAGAAATCAAAATCTAAATTGGCTGCACTTAAAGTAGTGACTATTGTAACAGTGGTTAAAAAAACTGAAAGCGTGATCTTTAGAAAAGGGTAGGACTAAATTGCATAGAAAAATGGAAATTGTGGGAAACATAAGTTCTGAAAAATGTTTTGAGGAAGAATGAGGTTTAAGAGAAGGTAGGAACTGTAACAGTGTATGTGATGTATAATGTTTGTAAATCTGAATTTGTTAATCTGGTTTAATTACTTTTGTATATATGCAATGTTCCCTAAAGACATTACAGAAATTGATATATAAAATTCTAGTACTTGAGGGAAGTAAGATGATTGCACATTAAAATTATGTAGACAGAAATGTGATGTATAGAATTACAGTATGATTTGGTACAAATGGAATACTGTATATAAAATATGCTTTGAGTAATTGACGTTTTATGGTTGTACTCTTGGATGAAGCAACTTGTCAGAGTCATGGTATGTGAAATATTGATGTTACAATCCATTTTGCTCTGCCACAATACAAAGTTTGGTAGATAGAAATGGCTTTTAAAGTTGTTAGTCCCTCTGAAGGTCATTGCTTCTGCTTGATGTCTGTCTGGTAGTGCAAGCCTTAAACACTGTCAAGCACAAATCAAGACAGGATTTTTCAGTTAAGATCTGGATAAGAATTAGTCAGAAAAGACTAGGAAGAGATTATATATGCAGCTGGCAAAAGAAACAAAGGAAGGACATATGCAACAAAATCTGGAAGATTTAAGATTTTTGCTTGAAGTGTTTCCTTGGGATATAAAAGTATCCATGCAGACTCTAAAGAATTTTTCCTCCAGTAGATGGCAAATGTTGGAGATATGATAGGGAAGAACAAGGTGACTGGGAACATATGTTTTGAGAGTGGCCTACTTTTCTTAGCACCTGGAGCACATTAAACCACCAAACATTTCAAAAAATGATGACCAGATATATCCAGTCCTATGGGTTCTCAACGTGGATGTGTGACGGTTCACCTCTTAACTTCATTTTGTTATGCTTTCAATGTGAATTTCCTGGTCTGTGTATCTTCATTGCATAAGCTGGCTGTGATCAGATACCTGGTCATAATCCTCAGGGTTTAATGTCTCCTATTGGGTTTCTAATACCATGATGGAAATGGGCCCCATTTCTATGTGAAAGTATGATTAAAGTTCACAAACTTATTTCAGTCTTTGATATTTGTGGGCTGCTTTTGGCTATGTGCCCAGAATTGACTTGTCCTGCAGTTCATACAGAGATAAAGTTATTGATAACATATTTTTTTTTTTTTTTTTTATGAGACCCATTGCTCCTACTACTGTTGTAACTGTCATGGTATCCTTCTTCCACATTGCCCTCATTTCTGCTCCTGGTATTTTATGAGTTTTTGTCTGTCTTTTATGTAAGACATTGTAATCACTTGGTATAGCAGTTAGCAATTTCAGTGAATGATGCTACTTTTGTATTCTTTTCATGGACTACTATATCTGGATTTTCTAACATCTATTTTTGTACAGTTGGTAATGGGTGATCCCATGTCATAAATTTCAGCATTTTCTATAATGCTTTGTTCTTAACGTTTCCAATGCTTTTCAGCTAACTCAGTATTATAAAGTCTACACAATTCCCAATGTAACAGTCTTGCCACATCGTTATGCCCTTCGGTATAGAGGACTTCTGCCATTAATGTATCACACCAAGTAACTAGATGTGCGACTGTATCCAGTTCTGTTTTATAAAACCTCCATTTGTCTGTTTCTCAAAAATGTTCAGTGGATTTTGTAAACCAACGTCTGCATAGTCCACTACTGGGCTGCCAATATTAACCTTTCATCTTTTGGTTTAAATTCACCTCTCCTTAACCATTCCCACATTAAATCCTAATCAACATGAGGTTGTTCCAGGAGTTTTCTGTATTTTCAACTATATTTTTGCCTTTTCCACATTTCTTGGCTTCTCATCTTATCCTTCTCATATTTCTTTTGGGTTTTTTTTGGCACCTTCAGTTGCTGCCTGATTTTTATGTACTTATGGTTTGATTTCCATTCCCACCTGATGCCGATATGCTTCTGATAAACTATGCAGGGAAGTCCTGTTAGACTTGTTCTCCTCAAGTTTTAAAACTTACATTATGTTTGGCCAACAGGATATGTATGCAGTCCTATGATTGCAACTCTAAGAAGAAATATGGACATGGGAAAGAAAGAGATTTAATATAGTGCAATATTTACGCAAAGCAGAAAGCAAACCTAATCAACGCAAAAAAAAAAAAAAAACAGCACAGAGATATTCTGCAGAATATACATTGTGAGTTGCAGACAGGCTGAGTGATGAAATAGAGGTTTAATACAGTTACAGTAGACTCCCTGTTTTCCGGCCTGTTTAACCGGCCTCCTGTAGCCCTAGCAAAAGACAGAGAATAACAACACTTCCACCTCCTATGGGATAAATAATGACAGACATTTGAGTTTTAGACTTCATATTTATTAGAAAAATGCATGCTAACACAAATCCTGTTCTAGCTTGATTTATAACCTATAAATGCTATTTTGTATGCTTTTTCTGATTAACCAGCCATTTGTTTATCCAGCCTAAAGCCTGGTCCCAGGAAACCAGATAAGAGGGAGTCTACTCTATATGAATTTGAAACGACTCCGCTTAGATAAGTGCAGAAAGTGAAAAGCAGGTCCAGGTGGCCTTTTAGATTATGTGAAGAAGTTTAGTCCTGAAGTCTTAAACTGAATTACAAATGTTGTTGAGAAGTTGGGGACTGAAAAGAGGGAAGGCAGAGTCTGTTGCTGCAATTGACTGAGTTGCTCTTTGCAGGATGAGGACACTAGTTTGGCAGCAGAGTAAAGGTAAAATAAGTGTGTGCCTCATTGTTTTTTTGAGTTCTGAGGATGAGAAATGTAGAATTAAATGGACTTTTATGTATCAAAGGTTCAAAAACAGTTCTTTTAAAGTGTGTGTGGAGTCTCAGTATGGTGAGTTTGCAGGGTAACCAAAGTACACGTTCTATCATATTTTCATCAGGCCCACCAACCAGGCCATTTATGCAGTCTATCTGAAATACCATTGCCCCTTCTGTTGTCTTGGGTATTCCAGAAACTCAAAGTTACTGCACTTCAGTCTGTCTTCTTTTCAGTTTTTCAGCATGAGCCTTAGCTTGTATAAGCTGCTGTTTGCATTTGATATTCATGAATTTTTATCTGAATGCCCATAATAACATGATCTCAGTCTTGTCTTCTTAAAAACTGGTCTTTACAGACCGACACTTTTTGAGTTAAACTTGTCTGATTCTGCCCTTATATTGACCAATAAGACCATGTGATTTTTATGTCATTTATCCTTCATCTGATTAACTGGTACTATTATCGCAGGTTCCAAAGACATCATGCTAGCATTCAGCAATTTCACATGAAGCACAATGACCGTTTTACTCCTTTGCAGATCACTGTTGTTTATAAAAGTGATATTTCAGTCAGAATCCAATAAACAGATGCAGAGCAAAACTACTGAACTCCTGTGTGCTGAATTGAGGGATGGCATAATGGTTAAGGTGTTTACCTTACAAAACAAAAAATGTATATATCCTCAAACATATTTCGTTTGTACGTACAGATTCATAGGAGGCTATTAGGTTAACTGCTCAAGAGCCCTTGCAAGCCTAGCCAATTTTACCTAATTTTCTATCCCTAGGGGAGAGGTAACGAGTCAGTAAGCAGGGTTTTGACAAGTTTACAGACTTGATGCTGTCCAGTTGTTGCAGGTGCTGGGTGAGGTACATGACAAAGGGTGCATTGTACTCCATTATTGGTCTGATGAGGGCCAGGTAAAGAAGTACTATGACATCCTTGGATCTGGATGCCATGGCCTTACGTCTAAACTGAGCCACATAGGATTTCCTCACCACCACGGATACATGGTAATCAAAGTTAAGATTGCTGTCTATTGGAGTACCAGATCTTTCACCATTGGGACCACTCTTTGGGGGGAGTGCTATCAGTGTTGTAATTTGCAGGAGTATTTGATTTCCCAAAGGGTATTATCATGCACTTCTTCATATTTAGTTTAAGGCCATGGCACTGGCACCACTCATTAATGTGCGTCAGACCTTTCTGTAGGATATCAACATCATTTGGGAAATAAATGATTGCCCCCAGCTTGCAGTCATCTACAAATATGGTCAGCTAAAGGCCATCAATGCTTGCCTTGACATCTAAGAATAATATCTCAAATAGGAAAGGGGCCCAGCACTGAGTGTTGTGGTACTCCAATGGTGACTAACGTCTTGCTGGATGTGGATTCCTCCACTCTAAGAACATGTGTCCTATCCATGAGCCATATGGCTATCCATCTTATCACATAGAAGTTTATGCTCAATTTTATGAGTTTATAATACCAAGGGGTATTGGTTCAAATGTCTTGGCCAGATCAAGGTTGGTGGTATGAACTGTATTACCCTTATCCATGGCCTTGGTGAACTTCTCAAAGAAGTCGCCGAATCTGCCCTTGAGAAAGTTGAACTAGGTTGGGTCTATGGTCTGGAGATTTTCTATATCATTGTTAATCAGGCCCGTGATTCTTTTTCATAGCCTTGCTTATGTGGTTAGTCAAACTTGCGGGTCGGTAGTTTCCTGGGTCCATCGATGGTCCCCCATTGTGTAGGGAAGATGGCTGTAGCTGTCCTCCACTCTACTAGAAGAAAGTCTGGAGACTGTGGTTAGAGATCTGAGTTGTTCTGCTAGGTTATGTTTCAGGCTATTTAATAGGCACCCTGGGATTCCTTCAGTGCCCATTGAAGATGTGTTTCTAGCTTTAGAGAGCACAGTTACAATCTGTTCTTTTGTGATAACAGGCAAAAGAATGGGGAGTGACCAGAGATGATGGGAGTGATATTTGAACTGAATTTATCCGCCAACAGGTTTGCCATTCCTTTTGGCTAAGTTTAGGTAGTGCCATCTACAGCATACTTTGCACATTGAGTGTGTCTGTTTAGATTTCAGACATAACTAGAAATGCTTTGTGGCTATCCTTTGCTTGAGAGGTTATTTTAGTATTGAATTTAGCTTTTGAAGACTTGACTAGTTCCCTGATTTGCCTGTTGAGACTAGTGATGGATTTTGTTTTTCTCTGTTGTGCTCCCTCCCACTTATTTCTAGACAGGAATTTCTTCATTCTGTTGTATGGTCTATTTATATCAGGAGTCTACCAGGGTGACTTGGGTTTAATTTGGTCAGATGCTGACATTTCTATGCAGTTGCTTGTGGTTGTACAGGGCTTTCATCTATACTTCTCCATAGGCTTCTGTGTTTCCTGGCTTAGGGGAAGCTTTAAAATTACCTATGCTGTCACTTAATAGAGGGTAATTTGTCTTAGAAAAATTTTTAAGCTTTGATGGGGGATCCATCATTATAATTGTTTCAAAGGAGACCGATTTATGATTCAATCTTACCAATGAGGACGTTACTCTTGGTGCAGTGCCCCCCATGTTTGTGAATACTATGTTAAGGAGATTTGAACATCAAGGATATTTGAGCATCTAGTGGAAGTGCAGACCAACTGTTCCAGAGCATTTGTATTGACAAAGCCCAGGAATTGTCTGTGTGTGTGTGTGTGTGTGCACACTTCTAGGAAACTTAAATAAGCTAGCTGAGTTCCTTCCGCGAAAGTGCCTTTCAGCAAAAACGCACTTTCGTGAAACTCTGTACACAGAACACAAAACAGACACACACACAAAAAATATAACACAAATGCATTTATGCAGGATGGCAAGCCCCCTTGCACCCTCACACCCCCTGCTACTTATATATATACTAACTCCAAGATCGCACTACAGTGGGGAAAAGGGAATATTCCCTTATCCTCATTGTATCGTGATGTATCACAATTACTCAGTCTACTGAGTTTCACAGAAGTGCAGTTTCATGAAAATGCACTTTTGCGGAACTCATCTCGCTTATTTACATTTCGTAGAAGTGTACTTTCGGTGGGTTGAAGTAGACCCATATGCATATATAATTTGTGTGTGTGTGTGTATATATATATGTATATATATATATATATATATGTGTGTGTATATATATATATATATATATATACATACATACATATATATATATATATACATATATATATATATATATATATATATATATATATATATATATATATATATATATATATATATATCCTCCACTGGGCATCTACTAACATTAAATACGAAACCTACATTCTAGGTGATGTAAATATTGACTGGAACAAGGTCAGTAGTCCCGCTCCATCCATATCAATTAACCTCTATAACTTCACTCAAAAAATCTACCCTATCACTCGACTTAACAAAACTAACCCCCCTGGATCTACTATTGACTGGATCCTAGTCTCTGATCCAAATAAAATAACCAACTCTGGCACAATTCCTGATTCCATTAGTGACCACTTTCCAGCTTTCATTCAACGTGCAACTAATTCTTCTCCTCACCAGCACCAATACATTCTTACTCACAACCTTAGTAACTTTAACCCCACAACCTTTTCTAATATGCTTAAAGAAATGGACTGGCAAATTCTAAAAACCCTCCCACTTGACAGTACTATAGATTACTTCAACTCTGTCTTCCTAGACACCCTAAATTCTGTAGCCCCACTAAGAAACAAAAGAATAAAAACTAATGCATCTTCTTGGCTATCCAAGCATACTAAACAAATTATGCTTCAAAGAGACAAATTGTGGAAGCTTTACCAAAAAAAAAATAACCTGCCAAATACCTTCCTTCAATATAAACAACTTTGTTACCATGTGAAACAGCTAATCACCAAGGATAAAAAATCCTACTATATTAGGCTCCAGTCTAACAACAAAAACCCTAAGCAGTTCTGGAAATGTATTAATTCACTTCTCAATCCTGGCTCCAAGATTAATCCTGGCTCCAAGATTAATCCCTGTCCTGACCCTAGTAAATCAGACCTTGAAATCAGCTCAGATTTTAATTCCTTTTTCATAGAAACAATGTCAGACCTAACCAAGACATTCCCCAACAACAACCTTCCAGTCTCTCACTCTTCCCCATCTAATTCCCCTAATAATCACTCCCTTATGTTCAACCTCAAACCTGTCTCTACTAACTTTATAAAAAACCTCTATGCAAACTAAAACCTTGCTTGAATGCTCCTGACAATATTCCCTCCTTTTTCCTACAATGTGCTGCTGACTGTATAGCTCTCCCAATCAGTATCATTATTAACAGATCTTTAAAGGAATCATACGTCCCCAAACTCTGGCACTCAGCTTATATTCTTCCTCTCCACAAAGGAGGCAAAAACACCAATATTTCAAATTTCCACCCTATTGCACTAGTCTCACCAATCTCTAAAATCCTTGAAAAGTGCGTTCACCTCCAACTTATGCCTTTTCTAACCCAAAACAATCTTCTTACACCTACCCAACATGACTTCCGTCCAGGCCCTGCAGCACCATAACTGCCCTACTGTCTTTCCCAGAAACTGTCAATCAAGCCCGAGATTCTGGACACCTGGTCTCTACTGTATTGCTAGATTTGTCCAAAGCTTTCAATACTGTTTCCCCACAAACACCTCCTCTTTCATCTCTCAAATCTTCATCTTTCACCAAGCACTTTATCCTGGTTCTCCAGCTACCTATCGGACAGATCCGTCAGTCAAATGGAAATCCACCTCCCCCTTCTTAGCTACTCCTACTGGTGTACCTCGGGGATCTACCCTAGGGCCAATGCTTTTTAACATCTTTATTAATAACTTTCACTCTGCAATTCCTGATGCCAAAATCATTCAATATGCAGATGATTCTACCTTGGTCTGCTCTGCCTCTAACCTCTCTGAATTGCTCACTAAAACTGAAACTGCTTTTTCAATCACCGAAAACTGGATGTGCCACAACCACCTCTCTCTCTCAACGCCAATAAATCTAAAAATGTTACTGTTCCCCCAACAAAGACTCATTCCTAAATCAAAGATACTTTCAGAGTCCTGAGTCAAACCAACTCGGCTATAGAAGTGATTCCATCCGCCAAACTACTCGGCATTACTATAGATGAATACCTTAAGTTCGACATCCACATTCTGCAAAATATTAAGAGAACCCACCAAAAACTTGGTATGCTATACAGGAATAATCACTTTCTCTCACACTCTACTAGGTACACTCTGGCCCACTACCTATCTTCTGCCCTCCTTACTATACTGAGCTCCTCTCCTTACCAGCCTGTCCTCCTCTATCACCTCCAAACTGGAAAACTGCTATAATAAAATCTCTAAATTTGCCATCAAATCCAAACATTCCACCCATCATTGCCGCAACCTGCAATCTCTGAATTGGCTAGAACTCCCAAACTACCTAAACTACCTCCCAACTCACCACTGCTCATAGACTCATATTTCACCCTTCTAAATGTCCAGCTCTAGCTAATATCCTTCCTCCTTATACCCCTAATAGAACTCTCAGGTCTGAACATCAAAACTTGATAGCTATCCATAAGCCCAAATGCCCTGCTGGCCAACTCCTCCTCTCTTTCTCACTAGGTAAAAAATGGAATTCTCTCCCCTCCACTCTAAGAACTATACCAAACTCAGAAAACTTCAAAACCCAGTTTTTCAAACACCTGTCCACTAAATGGAAATGTACCTGCCTTCACCCTACCTAAATTCTCCCAATTACGTGTCCAAAAAATGTTTTTGTTTCTTCTCTCCCAGGTTCCTAAGCTCTCTAAATCTCCCAAAGCTTGTTTTTCTGTGACTGTATCCAAGCTCTCTTCAATTCCTAGAGCTACCTAACCCTCATCACAACTGTGTAAATGTTGTAAATAGTTTCATACTTTAAATGTGTTCTTGTAAATGTTTTATATTTCTACTTTAAAGGTGTGTATGTAAAGTGTTTTCCCCACATACTATGCAATGAGTGCTCTCATAAATGAACCTGTATACCCCTTAATATCATCTACAATTATGTTTGTGTGACTGTTGTGCAACACAGTATGTACCTTTGTTGCAATTTGTTCTAGATAATGTATCTTTACATTTCTATATTACTATATCTGTACTATATACTGTATTTGGAGCTTTTCTCCCTGGGCCTCCACTGAAAATGGGTCCCTT
>NC_056733.1:71417794-71562794 GCF_019279795.1 Protopterus annectens | reverse complement strand
GGTTGGGGCTTATTTTCAAAGGTCTTTTAACAGATTTTGTACTAGTCTCTGAATATTGGAATGTGGATAAATTGTGTACTGAAGTTTTTTGTCTTGTAGGACATTATGGAATTTAAAGTAAAAATGGCAGAGTATATTGTAAATGTTCAGGAATGTGGAAAGTTAAATAAGTAATTAAAATCATTAAAAAATAATTTGAACTATATATTTTAAATGAGAGAATGGTGTTTTGACCTCAAGAATCAAGAATGTTTTGAAGGAAAGTAGGACTTGTGGGAAATTCTGAAGGTTTACATAAACTAGCAGTCGCAGCCCTTGCAAATCCAAGAAAAAGATGGGTAAAATAGGTAACAAAAAAGTTGTGTGTGTATCTGCTCCATGTGCTACTTTTTTCTAGGTACTTTACTTTTCTCCAGCTTCCTAAAGATATGAGCAGATTGGTGGGTGACGTTCCAAATTACCTGTTTGTACTCTTAGTGAGTGTGTGTTCTGACTGTAAGACTGGCTAAAATGAGTTTCAAATTATCACTTACACTGCCTGCCAGGACAGGATTTGAGACACCTGTTAACCTTGTACAGGATAAAGTTAGTTTACAGAAAATGGATGGCTGCACTTAAACATGAGCTAAAACAATATTAGACCTTCCCTGTATCAATGCACTGCTTTAATATACCAATATATCACTAGTCTGGTGTAAGTTAATTCCATATTTTCTAAATTCATACATTTCTTTGAGAAGAGAATGGTTGCATGTAAGGAAGTGGATTATGTGTTTATATAGTTAATGTGCTGCATGATCAGAGTGAAGAAAACAGGGAAACACATGGAAGTTAGAGTGGAAGGATTGAATTATCATGTTAACTAAAGAAAAAATGAATATGTATTGTTTCCCATATGGACTAGTCACATTTTGAGACTTGATAGCAAATTTTTTTACAGTGTTTCAGGAAATACAAAAACAGAAGAGAAGAATATCATGAGGGATTTTTAATTTATCTATGTAGTTTTGGTGGCACATTGAAGCAGCATCATTAAAAATGCAAAGAGCTTTGTTCTCGGGTTGCTGTCTATAAGGAATATGCATGTCTTGCCTGTGTCCACATGGCTTTTTGCTTGGTTCTGTGTTTTCCTCACAAAAATCAACTGACTTTTTCTGCCTCCACTTTCTTTTAGCACTTTTGGTTGCCCCTTTTTACTGTGGCACCTTAACCTCTTCCCCATGAGGAGGGTAGAGTTCTGGAAGTTGGACCAGCAGTCAGGCTACCTGCAGACAGGAATTCCAAAAGTCAGAGCTTCAACACTGACTAACATTTATATTTATAGAAAGCTCCTAACACAACTGCTTTATAAGTGTACAAAAATAGGATCAGTACTGCACACCTTGAAGTGAGCAGCTAGAAGCCATGATGAGCAAGGCAGAGATGGCAAAGTGGTTGAAGTTGTACTTAGCAAGATGAATAGTTGGATCCATACAAGGCTGTCTTTGGAGCACTTGGACTTGTGATGGCACTGTACTGGGAGCAGCTAGTGCCTAACATGTGGCATGATCATGGCTCATATGGAAATAAAGAAACACTTGAGGGGGAATTTCTTTGCAGAGTATATGCCTCTGGGAGAGGCAACACATTTCAATATTTATTCTTATTTATGTGCAAGTTGTATATATTTTTTTGTGTAGTAAGACATTGATTCACCTTATGTGAACACAAAGCTGAGTTTTCTATTTGATGGGGAGGGCATAGTGTGGCAAATCGAATTCTTATTCTTTTAAGGTCTTAATTTCAGAGACAAAACAGTCATAATACAAAACAAAATACTGTTTTCTGTATCTGTATTAATCGGTTATTCGTACTGGTAAAATTATAGTAATTAAAAACTAAACAAATTTCTCCTTTTTGCTAATTAAAATGTATATATACACACACACACACACACACACACACACACATATATATATATATATATATATATATATATATATATATATGAAACAAAACTTTCGGTATTTTAATTGTATGAGATTTTGCTAAGCAACTGTAAAATATGATTTTAAGTGTGTTAACAGCTTTTCTTTTGTTGGCTTAGGTTGTTGTTGAAAATGGCCTTTTTAACAAACGTGCTGTGTGTCAGTAGAACAGAGTAGGGTTATTCTGGTAGCTCTGCAGCAAAACAATGATTACCCAAAAATGACAAATGATGCTGCCACATAACATATGGTCTACTAGAAATCACATTTCTTTTTTTTTCTTTACAGGCCATTCAGAAAGGGATAGTGAAGTGCAAGTTTTCTGGAGTTGCCCTTGGAGACTCCTGGATCTCGCCACTAGGTAATAAAGTTCTTGCCTCTTGAATAAAGTCCACACAGGATCAAGCATTTTTTTTCTGTGACTGAGTAAATATATTTTTAGATCTGACACCTCCATTCCTCCATCCACAGTTTGGTATTTTCCCTGAATATTATATACATAGGTAATGTGAGCTTGGTGGCAGAGCTTGCTGTTATGTTGTACTCCAGCTACCCAAGTGCATGTAGCAGCTGATCCTGGCAATTATTTTTTGCAGCTTACACTGTTTGTCAAGCCTGGCACAAACTGATGAAAATTTCTGAATTTGATGCCTGCATACCAATGCAGAGTCTTGGTGGCAAACTTATTGATAGGTAAGCGCTGCTTGGGCAGCAAATGGCTACTTCATTTTTCAAACTGGTTGTGTCACTTACAGCAATTAAAATGAACTAAAAGGTGATAGCTAAGCAAACTTGCTGCCTTTTATTCCACTGAAACCAAGTGGTAAGTGCTTTCATCTGTATACATAGACTTTTTCAGATGAAGTAGGGAAGATATATTGTACTGTTTGGTTTAAGTGGAATAAATTAAGTATGCTCATCCACCATTTTGTCTCAGGAAATGAGAGACAACCTATTTACTCTCATCTCTTTAATTGCTTTTTTCCTGGCTATAAACTGATTGCTCTCGCTTTTAAATTGATCTGAGGTGGGAAACCCGCTCTGCTTCGTTTCACTCCCCTACCCTCAGTTCCCACCCACTCCCTCTAACTCCAGTACTATACTTGGACACATTTCACTTATGACTCTTACTCCAAAGCCCTCCCCAGCTGACCTTACTGCTTGTATACATACATTTATATTTCTTGTTTCCTAGTTCCCCATCTCTATTTATTTTTAGTCCCATTCCCAACTATCTTTGTCTCCTATACTGCTTTTATAATCAAAACCCTCCCAAATAGTACCTATCTACTCTGCATTGCATCTTTTTCTTTTCCCAAATAAGTCCTCATTTCATCTTATTTTGACTATATCTGTGTACTGTAGACTGTAATACCCCTCTACTCCTTACATTCAAGAGAAGATACCAGGACGACCTGCCTCTCTTCTTTTATAGAAAATATTTCTTCCCTCCCATCACTGAATCTCGTAATGTCCTGCAAGTTCTTGTTTCCTTCTTTGTTACGTCCCCACTACATGACATGTATAAAATACAGATACCTGTACTTAATTGTGCTACTTTCCAGATTATCCTCTATTCTTCTCCTCCTACTGTGCCATTTTTCATCCTACCATGACTTAATATCTCACAGCATCTCTCCAATCATAAATTACCCGGGTCTGTTGTAGGGGATTTGGGCAGGTTATGTTTCAGGTTGGCCAGTACACAGCCTGGTATGTTATTCAGATCCATAGCAGCATTATTCTTAGCCTTAGGTAATGCTTCAAAGACATGGGTGGAGTATGGATGCTGGTATGTTCTCTTAGAGTGGGGGGGGCTAGAGCTACATTTATCTGTCAGTAAATTAGCTATCCTGTGGGTCAGAATGTGATAACATTAACTATGAGCATTATTTCTGTTTCTAATATAGTTGAATAAGGCTTTGACTGTCTTACCCAGGTGGCTGAAAACTCCTGTTTTGTTTTAGTTTATTTGCTCAGGAACCAGCATTCTCTGTTAACTTTAGCAAGAGTGATTTGAGCATTTGGAAAGTTACTTTTGTTTTTGTGTGATGAGCTTTTTACTTTTATTGTGGAGCCCCAGCTTGTAAATGTTTCACCTACCAAACCCCTACTTAAACTTATCAAGGGTATAAGAACTTGTCAGAGATTTGGGATGCATAGCTAGGTTTAAAAAGGCCCCTGTGGTCATTAGCCTAGTAAACACCTATAAACCTGTAGACCTATGTTTGGATTCTACAGTAGGCGGTTATTTTTAAGTTTGTCATTATATTTACTTCAGACGGATCCAGGTGCTTCTTTGCAGTTATTTACAAGTGCATAGAATTTGGTAGTGAAAGATTTCATATTCACAGATGCGTGGAAGGTAGTGTTGAATTTAACGAGGTCTTCAACCAGTTTTGGAAGATTAACTTTAACATAATATCTGAATGTAGATGTATTTGTCAAAGGCATTTGACTTCATTCTTAAGGTGAAACTGAAGAGTTTATGGTCTGATTTGATTAGGGAAGGATTACAGTTGTTCGGGAACAGAGTTAACCCATATTGGTGAGAACCAGGTCACAAATCTTGACTCTCCAGGTTTGGGTGTGGACTAGCTGGTCCAGTGAGTTTGTATTTATGAAATCCAGAAATATTTAGGCATATATGTTTGGAGAGGTATAGATTTCCCAGCTTATAGAGGGGTAATGAAGTCTCTTAAGAGAATTGTGTTTGGCTGAATGGTTAGGGATCATCTGCTAGTCTGGTAGGAGGTGTTGACTGGAACAGAGGTGGACATAGAGGGGATCCTGTAGTTGGCTGTTATGTGCTATGAGGTTTTGTTAATTAAGCTGGGCATGGAGTTCAGTTCATTATCTGGTCTAACAAGTCTGGAGGCTAAGTTTTGTTTTATGACTATAGAGATACTGCCATCTCTAGTGTCTCATCCAGTGCAATGGGCCTTAACACATGGTAGGTATTGACACATAGCACTGATGGGGTGCTGTCAGTAGCCTTGAACCTGGTCTCTTTGAAGATGCGTATGCCAGTGCTTTCTAGGTTAAGGAATGCCCGTAAGGATTGGAGCTTTTTAAGGTAATGAGCAGCAGTGTCTTGACGTTATCTTAATTCTGTTTTGTTGTGTTGGAAACTTGTGGAGACTGACATTGCTTAAATAGGGCACTATGGGAGTGGGTACGGTTTTGACAGTATAAGAAAGCATTGAGGAGAAAGGTGCAGGCCATCCTTGGCAAAACAGTTAAGACTGCCTGCCATCTCCTTCCAGGCTGAAATGTATCATGTATCCCATTTGAATGACACTGGAAGCTAAGCCAGTTGTTGAAGTCTATCATTTTTTTGTTGATGTTGTGATGTCATTCTAGGTGAAGGTAAAATTCTGCTCAGGACTAGGTTCATACCTATTTCAGGCACAGAATCTGAGAGATCATTCATGTCTGTCCAGGGATGTACGTTGTGGGTTATTTAAACCCATATGTACTAGTACTGCAGTGTAGACCTGTGGTATAAGGACCTGAGTGCATGCATGATGTGGCGAATCCTGGCTCCCAATAGGCAACTAACCATGCCGCCTCCTTGCTCAGCCTGATGAGTGTTTGGATTTTTACCATTACAAAGTTGCATTGCTAATTGTTTTCTTCATTATAAAGCATTTATAAAATATTTTTCTGTATTGCTAGTGGTTATTTGCTAAAACTGTACTTGTGTGTGTGTCTGTGTGTGTGTGTGTGTGTGTATATATATATATATATATATATATATATATATATATATATATATATATATATATATGTATATATGTTGCCAGAGTATTCACGTATGCCTGGCTGAAGTATTTACTCACCTCACATCTTCGGCAGCTAACATTCACAGTTACCTGAATGACTTGACTCAGACTGAATGTCTTCAAAAGGTATACTGTTAAGTGCATAAACTGTTCATGATTTCCAGAATCTGGATATTAACATTTTCAAGGCTCTTGGCCAAACCTTTGTCCTCTCCATTCTTCTAGTTAGATGTACATGAGGATGGTGCTGTCATTCATCTAGTATCAGATGTTCCAGACCCTTAAAGCTTGAGAGTAAGCTTTATTTAATAATTAAATAAAAAATACACAGTCAACATTGACAAACATCAAACTGAATCTGAATCCAGTGACTTATTTGTCATGGAAAATAATACATCGCTGTGATGAATTGGCAAACATGATGGTACCCATTCCTTTCGGTGTTTTGTCAAAGTCCTGTTAAAGCCATTTGGAAGATGCTTGGTCAGCAAACCAGCACTTGCTGAAATAGACATTCCTCCATGTTGTGTGGTGGTCTTTACTCACTGCATCCCCATAACTAACATAACCAGCTGTTCGATTGCAAAGCTTCAGGGTAAGTTATGAAGTTTTATCGACAGTTACTTTAGTTGACCTGGGTAGAACAGGGATCCACCTGGACTATTTTCAGTTTCAGTTTTTAGAGGGTTATAAATTTGCATAAACATTAATAAACAATGTCTGGTTATACATTACTGTGCCAAAACAGTGTGTCAGACATTGTATAAAGGTTTACTCGACCCAGTTCTCTGTTACGTTTGTCTAGTTGAGTTTTGTGGGAGATATATTGCAGATTAGCAATAATGATCTGGGGAGGGAATTTCAGAAGAAGTCTACCCTCTAAGCCATTTACACTGCAAGTCAGAAAAACGCAAACTAGCCACTCTTGCATGCAGAAATGTTTGATATCTCATGATTGGAAACTAAACAGATATTTCCCATAACAGAAAGATAGGTTATCCATAAATGGATCCATTTTCCTGTCTCTTTTGAATCACTAGCTTCCTTTGTTTTGCAGGAGTGTCTGACCCACACTTTTTCCTTCCAGATGGAGGCCAACATTTACTGCATTTCCTCAAAAACCTTAATTGCAAAGTTGCTGAAAACCTGGATTAAAAAAACAAATTTTATTATTTTAATCCTTAGGTGGCCAAAACAACATAGTTCACCTTTCTTACACAGATTTTAGTAACATTTCTTCTTTGCTTCTGGAAGTTGGCCCCCTGATCATGTACTTCCATTCCAATAAATATAGAAGTCCTTAGACGCCATGCACCAAAGAACAGTAACTTTATTAAATGAAATTAAACAGCAAACACATTTCCCCTATTGCTTCATCAGGCTTGTTGCTTGCCATTGTTTTAAATTCCAGGTGTTCTTTTATTAAACCTAATCAACGTGGTGTTGGTGATTTAAAGAATTATACACAAATTAAGTTGCGCTGGATTGTAGAGCTGGAAGCCGAAAGGTTTCTAGGCTTGAATGACATAGTTTCTTTAAAACCAATCTTAGAGAGTAAATGTTTGAAGCATTAATTGTTAATTTATTTTCTCTTTATATATTTTGTATTAATTTAGAATTATGATTTGCTTTAAATTGCTGATTTTGAGTCTTTTGAATGTGACATCATTAATTGTTTAATCGATGCTATAAAGGCTGTATTTTTTATATGGTAAGCAGCAAGGCTGATTAAGTAATAGCAAAAATGCATTTGCTGTTTAATTTCATGTAGTAAAGTTAATGTTTATTGGTGCATGGCGTTTAACGACTTACTTTTATTAGGATATTTTACTTTGGAACATCTTTTACTCTGGTTGTTTCTGTTTCGGTTTTTACATGTACTTCCACTCCTCAGCTGATACTTGACACCAGGTTTGCTGTAGCCCTAGTAGTAGCTTGCATTTGTTTACAGACTGAACCTCAGATGCTTCCTTTCTGCCGTCTTGGTCAAACTGTTCAAATCCTTCCATAGAATCTTCCACCATCACCACTTTTACATCTATTTTATACTATCAGTATAGGGGCTGATCTTTGTCTCTTTCATCAAACATCTGAAACACGCACTAAGGGGTACTGGACCAAACCATGAGCTCTGTGGTACTCTACTAGTCACTTCACTAATTCCTGATGTCCATTTCACCACAACCACGTGTTCTATCACCTTCAACAAAACTTTCCCTTGTCTCCTACCATCAGCCTCTACAGTTTAACAGTTCCCATGCTGGAGCTGATTAAAGGCCTTTGTGAGTTCAATGGATCAAGCTTCAGAGACGGCTCCTTCTGGTTATAAAACAATTTTTTGTCCCATTTTTCCTCATACAAAGTGCCCAACCTTTTCTTTCAGGATTATCTTCATTATTTACCCTGTCACTGCTGTTAACTGTGACATGATAGGCCTTTTAGTTTTTTTGCTTCCTCCTTGAAGAAGGGTGCTGCACTTAGTGATTTTTCTTTCTGGTCTTCAGTCACTTTTGCAGTAGCTATTAATCTGTTGATCTCTTGTAGGATATCCATCATCATTTTGGCCAGATTCCAAAGGGCTTTGGGAGTTGGTCCTTCTGGTCCCTGTGCTTTAACTCCCCCTTTGGAGCAACCTGTTCCTGTTCCTTTTCCTTTGTATTCTGGTATTTGCCCATGCTCTTCACACTCTGTCTTGTTTCTCTCTCAGCATGGCACATTCTTGTCCATTTCCTTTGTGAAGACTGAGGTGAAATATCATTTTGTACATCTGCTTTTCCCCTTTTTTTCTGTGATGTCTTTCTGTCTTTCCTATGTTGACTGTTTGTCTTTCTTTCATCCTGCCTGCTTTAAAGTTAAAACATTCTTTTATAGTTAAAATGTTCTCCTTGACACTTTCTGGTACCTTTATTTTGACTATATCCCTTGCTGCCTTAACTTCATTTCCTATGTCACACTTTTGCTTATACCTTTGTTCCGTTCCTGTTTCACCTTCTAGCTATCTCACATCCACCTCGTGTGCTCCGTCTTTTGACCTAAAGTCTTGCCCCACATTCCTTTATAGTCATATTAGCCATCTTTACTTTCTTTTTGTCTTTTCTTCATTGCCTTGTCCATAGCCTTGAGTATTTTTCATCCTCAACTGATTTTCATAGCATATTCCATCCTTTATTTTGCTTCCAAACTCCTGACTTACCTGTGAGTCTCCACACACTCTGCATAATGCACTCCCCTAAAATCTCACACCATTGTCCTTCATATTCTTATCCTTCTCTCATGCTCTAACTTCAAAGTGGCATGATCACTGTTGGCTAATGGTGCCTTCAGCCAGGCATCCATGAACCCTATTCCTTATTTAAGACTTCATCCAGGGTTCTGTTTGTGGTACAATCCTGTACTAGATGACTGAATTCCTCATTGCCCAAGCAGTCTTGTCTCTCTCTACTCTGATTGTGGAATCTCCCAATCTGCTCTGTTCACTTTCAGTATAATATTTAACTCTTACACTGCTCATTTATTGTCTATCCACAAGCAGTCACTCTTCTTCTTTGTCCCTTAACTCTGGAGAGATGTTGCACTACATTGGTAAACTAGCCCTCGCCTGCGTCACTTCCCTTAACTCCCAGGATATTTACCCTAGTCTGTTCCCTAGACCTTTTCACAAGGTGCTGTTTCCCTTCCTTTGTGACCTAGCATTTGATCTACTTTTATGTAGATTACTACTCCATTGCATCTCTTCCCTTTGTGTCTTTCCAGTACAGCCTGTACAGTGGGTGTTCCTTGTCCCACTCCTGTTGTCATGGCCCTTGCTTCCTCGCCTTTCTACCCAGAACCCCTGCAGTGCATAGCGATGTTAGCCAGTCATGCTCTGATTCACCCTTTTTTGTTCCTATACTATTCTGTGCATCCTTTTTTCTCCTTGTTAACTGTGAGTACCTACCCCTTTTGCTTCTGTGATACCCCTTCTTCTATTTTTAGGTTAAAGAGACATTCTTTCAAATGTACCTTTCTGACCCAGTTATGTGCTGCACTGTCCAGCCTATGCTAAAGTAGGATCTATCCTTTGCAGGAGAGTTGGGTGTTCAGGTCTGTCTCCTCTTATCAGCTTCAGCCATTTTTCACTTGTCCAGTGCTGCAGCACGTCCTTATTCATTCCACTTATTTCATTCATGGTTGTGCTGGCTGCAGACAAATGTATCCCTTGTAGGAATGCAGCCTCAGTCGGCTTTTCTCTCATTATCCTGCTCTGCTTGTTGCCATTTTAGTAGTCTTTTCTAAGGGGTCTTTGGTGTTTGTGTACACACTTCTCTCCTTTGGCAATCACGTTTCAGTAAATTCCATGTGGGTTACAGTAACTGCACTCTATCTCCCAACAAATTCCACACTATTAGCTCTTTTTCAAATACTGTTTCCTTGTACCATGTCATTGTGCTCTCTGGCCCATTGTATAGTATCATCTGTTCCAAAAATGTCCACTTTGATAATGCACCCATTTGGCATTCTTTTCTTATTCACTGTCCGTAATTGAGTGCTGCCATTCGGTTGGCATGCTTGTTGTATTTTCTCTCTTCAGAAACAGAGCTGAGCATGTCTGACAAAATGTCACATCCTTGATGCTGCTTCGAGATGGTCTGCTTTTCATTTTCTGTTTCACGCTAAAGTTTTTCATATATTTTCATCCTACCTTATGTAAATGTGGCCACCAGTCTCATTGTAGTGTTGCCCGGCTGTCAGTGTAAATATGAATTGGTTTACTTAGCTGTTAACTGTTTGATCACTAGTCACTTAGTTCATCTTTGACAGCTTGACCCTCCATTTCCTTTATACATAACTGTGTCAGTTTCATCGCAATGCCACTGTAGTCCATAATGTAATACCTGCTTCGTATTTTGCTGATCCATCAGTAAACAGGTCACTCTTTCCTCTTCTGTAGTCAAGCTTGCAAATGCTTGAGCTTCTTTTTGTAGATAATTTTGCTGACTTTAACACAGTTAACAAAGTCTGATCAGGATCTTCCATTACCAATAAGCCAGCTAACTTTTGCTACATTTATGAAGCTCCTGGTGCTTTAGGATACTTGGATACTGTTGGCCCCATGTGCACTTCTGTATTTTTAAAGCATCAATCACTAAGGTAGCAATCCTTGCTGAATCTCTAAGGCTGACACTGTACCTCCAGCCATCTATTGCTGTTTTGTAATGCCTTCCTTATATAATATGGCAGGTAAACAACTTAAACTCAATGCTCTAAATAGCTGTAAAATGCTTGAGAGCCAGCAAAACTTGTTGACCAAAACTGTAAGGGTGTTTACTACTTGGAAAGCAGATTTTTATTTTTTATTTTAAACTTTGACTCCATATAGTATATTATGTTCAGCTACAAACCTCATGCATGGTATATCATGCATCTTCAACAGTTGGCTGCCTCATTTCCTACCCAATTCTAATTCTCCCCACCTTGGTTTCCCTTTGGGTTCACCCTCTCCTTTCTCCTGACTCACTGTTGTAGTGCTGTTATACGTCTTTTCATTGCTTTCTCATTTTTCCACCTCCTTCCTCATTTTAGTCTGTTTCTGCCATTTCACCCCACGTTCAGAAATCTGTTATGTAATTCATGCTCAGTGTTTTTGTCCCTTTCCAGTTTTGAGTGATGACAGTTTTAACTTCTGTACTCAGCAGTATGATGATCATCATTTCTCTTTCTCTCCAGATGTTTTCCTGTTTCTTTATATCCCATATACAGAATTTCCAACTTTTCTTTCTTTCTTTTAAAGTGTGTCTCCTCAAATCTTCTGTGTTCACTTCCAGACTTGTGCCCACCCACCAACCCAGAACATGTGCATCATTCCTGCCTTATTCTCCTGACACCTCCAGCATCTACTATCCTCATTTCTGTTTTCCTTTATCAATCTCATGGGGAATAGATCCTACCTATGTAGTATCCTCAGGCTTTGATCTCCCGATGTCCTTCTATATCACTGTTGCTATATTCTTTACAGTATCCTGCCAACGGCAGCCCAACAACCGGCAAGTATACCAAAGCCTTTTGGTTGTAAAGGGTACGCCATATATCAACACATGCTCCTTGCGCACAGTATAGGGGATAAAGGTGACAATTGTACATACCATCCTTAGACTTCTTTGCCATCAGTCTGAAAGCCCATTCTTCTGCTGTTTCTACCACTTTCAGATAAGTGTCCCATTGGGGTTTTAGTTTTTATTTACCTTACGTTTGCCTTGTAATCTGGTTGTTGGGTTTCATGTCATTCAGAAAGTGGAAATGCCAATGCGGGAGACAGATTCCCCATAATATTGTCACGAGCAGTGTTTGTTCTGTTTAGGTGCTTCTCATGACCATATGTCTTGTGAGATTTGTCAGTCCTTTGTCCCTAAGATGTTAAGGAGTTGGCTTTCTTCCCTAGCAATTTATCTTGGGAACCAATTGTTGGCTAAGGATACCATGGAAGTATCTTCCTGGCCTGAGGGCCAGCTGTCTATGAAGAAAAAGACCAAGAAAGCTCTGTCTGATTCTTTGGCTGTACCACCTCCACTGGACGTCTCCTTCTGGATGCTATCCCTTCAGACCTTGTTTCCTTTGCTACTCCTTCAGGCTTTTCTAGTTTCTGTGGATCTGAAGGATGCTTATCTACACATTCCTATTCACCCCCTTTCAGGAAGTTTTTGCATTTCTCTGCTTCCTAGTGTTTTCGGGTCTCTGCTTTGTCCTTTGGCCTCTATACTGCCCCAAGGATCTTCACCAAATGGCTCGCTCCTGTGATTGTTTACTGCAGGCTAAGAGGGATACAGGTGTTTCCTATCTGGATGACCTGCTTATTCAAGCTGCCGCTTAAGAGATCTTACTTCAGCATCTACACTTCACCATTCTCTCTTGCAAAGCCTAGGGTTTACAGTAAATTTCCAGAAATCATTCTTGACTCCTTTCCAGGATCATGTTTTTTTGGGTTCCAGGATCCAGACTGTTCATGCTAGCAAGATAAAACACGAAGCCTTATTGTTTTCTTTCAGTCCTTTCTTCCTTTGACTTCAGCAACCGCCAGAGAATTTCTGAGGGCTCTGGGTTACATGACTTCCACCATTCCTATGTTACCTACAGCTAAGCTACACATGAGGAAGCTCCAGTGGTTTATAAAGTCAGTTTTGCTTCATCATTCTCATCCTTTAGCTTTTCTAGTCCCTCTACTTCCATGCCTCAAGATAGAACTTTAGTGGTTGATTCATCAGTTGTCCCTTAACCCACAGCTTCCTTTTCAACCTCTACTCCCCACTCAAGAACTTTTCATGGATGCCTCCTATGTGGAAGGCAGGCCTCCTTCAGCCCTCTGAAGATAAAGTGCCTTTGTCCATTTCATCAAAAGAAAGACCACATCAATGGCAAAGAAATGAGAGCTCTTCAAATGACTCTTCAGGCTTTTCATTCTCTTTCTTCTGGAGCCACTCGAGTGTCACAGACAGTACTCCAGTGATGTACTGTGTCGATAAGTAAGGGGGGACAAGGTCTTTTCTCCTATGCAGGTTAGCTTTTCACATCTGGGAGCTAGCTTTCCGGTATCAGATTGACCCCTCAGGTAGTCTTCAAATCAAAACATAGTGGTAGATTTTCTGAGCAGGTCCATAACACTATCCTATAAGGGGATGCTTCACAGGAGTGTGTTGCTGGGCAATGTACACCAGTGGTGTACTCCTCAAGTAGATCTATTTGCCTCCCCTCTGAACAGACCGCTTCCTCTTATTTTCAGCCAGAGTCCCATCCCTTCAGTCTTGGAAGGTGGACGCCCTCACTTTTTCTTGGAAGGGAATGTTTCTTTATTTTATATATCTATTTTTTAATATTACTTTATGCCTTCCCTCCTCTTCCTCTCATTTTGAAAGTCCTGTTCAAGATAAAACGCAATGCTCCCAAAATCTTGCTGGAGACTTCCTTTTGCCCCAGAGAGTATTGGTTCTCTCTTCTTCTGCCGCTTGCCAAGGGCAGTCATCGCATATTACCTCACAACATGGAACTGTTCACACAAGACAAGGGATTTCTCATCCAACCCCCACCGGTCCACACTTCAACTGACATTGTGGGTGATAGGGTTTTGATCCCTTACAGACACCTTTTTCTGAGGATGTGCTTCGGGTCCAGCAGGAGGCCAGGAAACCTACTACTAGGAAATCTTACTTATCCAAATGGAAGAGGTTTTCTGTTTGGTGTCTTTCTCGTAACCTGGATCCAGTTACTGTGGATGTTCCTTTGGTTCTTTCTCTTTTGTGTGAATTGCTCAGTGCTGGGTTGGCCTGTTCTTCTGTTGAGGTCCACTTATCCGCTATCTCTGCTTGTCTGCTTTTGACTCCCCTTTAGCCTCTAGATTTGAGTCCAAACAATTTCTTAAAAGCATCCTTCACAATAGGCCTCCCAGGAAGCCTGCCCCTGCTTCCTGGGACCTTAATTTTGTTTTAGAAAAAATGATTTCCCACCTCACCATATCAAATGCTTTCTGCAGGTCAAAATGCATAATCCAACATTTTCTTTCCTGCTTCCTTTCTTCCCTGAGCATAAATTTCAATAGGTCCCACAAGTTTTTTTTTTTTTCCTGCCTTCCTAACATCAAGCAGTTTTGCCCCATTTGCATTTTTAGCAATACTTCATCTGGTCTTCCTGCCAGCACTTTTGCCAAAATCCTGATACCTACATTAATCAGAGACAGTTTTTCCATTCCCTCCCTTTCTCTTACCCTTTATGCAGTATGGTTATCCTGGCCCTCTTCATACTTTAAGATAGTATTCTGTTTCTAGGACTTTCCACATTTCTTCCCTCCCCATTTATGGAATATTGGGGGGAACCCATCTGGCACTCTTGGCTTTTCCTCTCCATCTCGTGTATAGCTTTTCTGATCTTATCCCATGTCATCTGCACATTTAGCTTGTATCTTTCTTCATCCTCCAGTATTTATCCTTCTACATTCTTTCCCCACTTACATTCTTGGACCTCTGTCCCATCCTGTTTGTAAATCTCCCTACAGTATTCCTTGAATCTTTCTCCAATTTAGCTTGTCGTCTTTTAAATCTTCTCAATCTCATTTCTTTATCATCTGTACCTTTCCCTCTGCCTGCTTTTTGTATTTCTTGGCTAGTTTCCCTTTTGTCTCTCACTATCCACCAGTAGTACCACCAGTACTGTTGTTGAACTTTTTGCTCTGTAACAGTTTTATTCTCTGATTCCATTCTTGCATTTTTGAGCTGGAGTGCTTCCTTCTCCTTTCATTTCCTTCTGTATCACCTCTAGCTCTCTTTGCAGCTCCTAAGTCACCCATCCTTCCTTTCTTCTGCACTCATTAGTTTTCCCATGACATTGACCTTGATGCCATCTGACTCATTCTTCCAGTTTATTCCTTTCATATTATCCTGTACTGACTCCTTTATTAGTCATTTGAGTCTTGCCATGTCCTCTGGTTCCTTCCATTTATAGCTGGACTACCGTCACCCCCATTTTCATTGCTTGCTGTTCCTGCAGACTTGACCTTAAATCTCATTGCTGCATGATCTGATAAGTGTCTCTCCTGTATTTTGAGCTCTTCCATTATTTCTATTAGGTGTTCCTTCCCTAAGATCCTGTGTAACCTAATTGCCTGTACCATAAATGTTTCTTGTGAATATGTATTCTCCTCACATGTGGATGCATTTTCCTCCATTTGTCCAACCACCCACCCTTTTTTCATTTTTTCGGCTAGTTCTTGTCTAAGCTGCTTGTTATATACAGAAAGTTCACACCGGGGATCAAACCAACAGCACTACTAGATAGGGGCCAAGGGTACTAGCTGCTAGTACAAGGGTCTAGGGAGCTACTGAAGGGGCGGAGAATACCGCACGTGGCTGGGCTAATATATGCCTTTGGGCAGATAGCCCAGTACCCAACCTATGAACCTATATTCCCTCCCTCCCTCCATACAAATGGTCTTTTGCAAGTTCTGCTGTGACATTATAGTCCCCCTCCCCACACGTCTACATTTCATCTCCTCCAGTCTGTACCCATTTAGCAAAGAAGTTCTTATACAAGCCTTCATCTGTGTCTAGCATATATGTTTGTTATTGTCTGAGTTTATACCTTCCACCCTTCCCTGTTAGATCCATCAACCTGTCTTACTTTATCATTTTCTCTGTGCTTGTCTTAGACCCTCTGTGAAATACAGTTGCTACTTTTCTTTTCCTCCCCATCTTGCTGTCCATTTCTCCTTTTGAGTAGTCATAACATGGTATCTTTTCCACATAACTGATTTTCAGTTTTGTTTCTTGTAATAAGTCAATATTTCTCCATCCTCTTTAACTTTTCCTGTGTTCTTCTTCTGATAGGATTTGTTTTACTTTGCAATATACCATATAATTGACTCAGTTTTCCTCATTTTTTGCCCACCCCTTCCTCCCTACTTTCCTTTTTTTTTCAAAACAGGTTTATTGTTTTAACATACAAGAGAAATATCATACCAATTTCATACAAGTAATTAAAAATAGATATGATTATAACATTCAACAAAACAACTAAAGTATTTACAAAGACATCCACTACAATCAGATCAATTAATTAAATTAAAATACCACGCTATTGAAATTAGGATTTTTTTAACAAATTTTGTAAATTATCCCATACAATATAATAAGATGTTTTTCTAGTTGTTCTTGACCTAATTGTGTTTATTTCCATATGGCACACTATATTCATAACATTTTTAAATTCATTGAACGAAGGAGGTGTATCTGAAATCCAATTTCTGGTTATTATTTTCCTAGCCACTGCTAGAATAGACCATAACAAGGGAAGCTTAACCTTTTTAACACTTTGAGGTACAGGTGTGTTGAATAATATAAGAGATTTAGAAATAATGAAATTATCTGTAAAAGAGCCTGCAAAAATTCATTAATTGACTTCCAGTATTCTTTCAATTTTATACAGTCATAAAACATATGAGCCCAGTCAGCATTAATTTCTACATTACATCTCTTACATAGATTATCTTTATTATTTATTTTATTCATCATCAAAGGTGTATAAAAGATCTATGTAAAATTTCCATGTATAAAGTCTCCAGACAATGGAAGACGTAGTTCTATAGGCAGATTCCAATATATATTGTTTATCTTGTTGATTTGGTGGATCCCCATTAATAGAAGTGAAATAATTCCAGTATGTATCTACACTGTAAAAAGTTTATTGTCTGATAATTTTATGTATGTATGAAAGTTTACCTTTATCAGAAACTTTATGTTGTAAATTTAATATCAAGTAATCAATCAGTGTTGGAATAGATTCTTTAACTGTTATAGACATTAGATCTATTTTATTAATGAGATGTTGTCTAAAGGTCTGAACCTCTAACCAGCAAGTTTCTCTTAGATCAAATTCTTGTTTTAAGAAATCTAGATTTTTAACTTTATTATCAGATATCAACTGATACCAGTACTTTAGATCATTATCTATAGCTAAATGAGTTCCTTCAGAAGTAGATGACAAAAGCATACCCTGAGTATACATTATAGGGAATATAATAAAATTCCATTCCCTATACTTAGGGTGCATGAATATAAAGTTACGATAGCTAATAATAATATTTAATGGGTAACAAACCATATGTTTAGGTGTAATAGGTGAAGTACAAAATTCCTTTAGTAACCATAACATGGAGTTATTTAAATCATATTTTTATGTGTTAAGGAGATTTTCATGAAGTGCATACTAATTAGCTCCCAATAATCTTTCCATTTTGCGACATATGACTGATCTATTAATAAAGTAATAACTTTTACAATAGAAGAGATAGTATATAAATTAAAGTCTGGAAAAGAAATACCCCTTGAGACCAGCTATTAGTATGTTTCTTTAATGCAATCCTAGGTCTATTAGGTGCCCATAGGAAATTTAACATTAGTGTATTCAGTTTCTTGATAATTATTTTTGTAGGTGGAAGTATTATTGATTGTATTAAGTATAAAATCTTGGGGAATATTATCATTTTAATAATTGTAAGTCTCTCCTCCATAGTAAAAAACATATTATTCCAGGTATTAAAAAGATTTTGTATATTAAGAAAACAGGTATTATAATTATTATATATAATAGATTTAATATCTTTAGATAGTATTATACCTAAATAAGTTATCTGACTTGAATTGGGTACATATTTAGTAAAATCACTAATGAGAATATTTTTTCGTGTATATATAGGTAGTATTTTAGTTTTTTCTTCATTGAATATTAAACCAGAAATACTTTTAAAATTCATCATTTTATCAAATAGAGACTGCATAGAAGAATTAGATCCTGCTGATGTAATTAGAACATCATCTGCAAAAGTTGAATTTTGGATGTTGTATTTTCATCTATTTCAAAACCCTCTATGTCAGTACTGTTTCTGATCAAATTAGCCCAAGGCTCCATTACTAAAGTGAATAATAGTGGAGAAAGTGGACATCCTTGTTTTGTACCTTTAAAATGGGTATTTTTTGTGAAACATATGTTCCTACCTTAATATAAGCCAATGTTCCTTTGTATAAATGCTCAATTAGATTTACAAATGCATCTGAGAAGTTTGTGCACTTCAGTAAGGTAAACAGATAGTCCCAACTTACTGAATCAAATGCTGAACTTGTATCAAGACTAATAAGTGTTAAATCTTTCTTTTTCCTATTTGCAAAATCAATTAATGTTAAAGTTCTTCTTATATTATCAAAAGTATTTCTATTTACAATGAAGCCTGTCTGATCTATATCTATAATGCCGGGGATGATTGTCTTCAATCTATCAGCCAAAATGCTCATAAACATTTTATAATCAACATTAAGTAATGAGATGGGCCGATATGAAGTACATCTAGTTGGATCTTTATTAGGTTTTAAAATTGGCGAAATAAATGTATATTGCCAAGATGGGGGGGTTATTAACTCAGTTTGGGCCAAAATAAAAACCTTATGTATTAATGAATATGTACTTTTAGAAAGGATTTTATATATCTCTGGTATAATACCATCATTACCCGGTGCTTTGTTTGATTTAAGCTTATTTATTTGTGTAATAACTTCTGTATATGAAATACTTTTGTCCAATAGTTTAATCTGTTGTTTATTAAGCTTTTTATTCATGTTTGTGGTTATAAACTCCTTTATTTTATCTTTAGGTTCCATGTTAATGTTATTATGGTTAATTTTGTGAAAGTGATTTCTAAATTCATCTAGTATTTCTGGTATACTAGAAACATTCTTCTTTTCCTTAGAGAAAAGATTTCTTTGATATGGTTTTGTTTATTCAACCTTTTTGTTTTATTTTCAAGTCTATGTAAGTATTTGGGGCTTATTGAATAAGACAAAAACTTGTATTTCTCTAAAGTTATTTTAACTTTATGAGTTAAAATTTCTTTGTATTTCTCATTTAGTTTGTTTATTTCTTCAATAACTTTCTTGTCCATAATATTTTCTTTATTATTATGTTTATAAGAGTCTAATTTACTTTGAATATCTAACAATTCCTTATCCCAAGATTTCCTTTTATTATTATACCATCTGATACTTTGTCCATATAGATATGATTTTAAGGCATCCCAAACATAGACAATGGAGACTTTAGGAGTATTATTTATGTCTAAAAAATGTTTTACTTCTGAAAGTATATATTCTTTATAGTCTTTTAGTTGAGTTAAGTATGCTGGTATTCTTTTGATCTGAACATTGAGTATTCTTTTTCATGAATTCAAAAACAATTGAATTATGATCAGATATAGGACATGAAATGATTTTGGAATTAATTAAATCTGTTACCATCTGGTTAGAAATAAAGACCCTATCTATTTTTGAATAAGTTTTGTATCTGTTAGAAAAAAAGGTGTATGGTAATGATTTTGAGTCTATCTGATTATTAATATCATTCAAATGATAAGAATTAGCAAAATCATTTAAATGTTTTGCATTAGATGTAATTCTTCTTTTTCCTATAGTGGTAGTATCACTTTCATGTAGTATGCAATTAAAGTCACCAGCTAAAATAATATCTCCTATAGAGAATGATATGATCTTATCAAGATGATGTTTCACTGTATTAATACCAATTCCAGGTATCCAATATACATTAATTAAAGTGTAAGTCTTCCCATTAATTTGTATTGTAACCATACAAAACATTCCTTTGCCATCCTGATAAGACTTAATGGTTTTAGGAATGGGCATACTTTTATTCCATAAAATAGCCACTCCTCTTTTTTCTGAGTGTGCTCTGAACTAACCAATACTGTATATTTGTTTGTGGCTAGTTTATCAATATCTTTTTTCAAGAGATGGGTTTCTTGCAGGAAGACTAAGTTGGCCTTATGTAAATTAATGTATCTTATTAGGCTTGCCCTTTTTCACGGATTATTCAATCCATTAATGTTTAAAGAAATTCCTTTTAAAGATGTCATTTGGCATTTTTAAAACTTAAGAATCTTATGATCAAAATAACAAATAACAACATATAAGTAATGTTACATCTCCTCCTTTAGGTGTACCTTTAAATATAGCTGTATTTATTGAATCTCTTATGGGATTTTGTATAGGATTCAATTTTGTTTGTAGTGACAGTGAGTGTACAAAATATATTGTGGATGTCAAAACTATATACATATAACAATGAACAAGTGAAAATAATGTAAGGATTAAACCTTGCATCCAGCCTGGAGTTAAAAACTCCAACTTAGAGTAGTATTTACCACTCAAGTTAACCCCCTACCCTAAGCAGCAGTACCTCAGCTACCACCTTATCAATTTAATACTGGTTATATTTAACTTAAATTAACAGCTTTCAATTCAATTATCTAGCAAGACAAGACTACACATTTGATAAAACAGCATCATATAAACTAAAATAAACTTTTTTTTTTTAAAAACTATTCATACTACTATATACATCTATGTAATATAATACCATTCAAATAATCTTGATATTAGGAACCAAGAGGAGAGAGAGAAATAAAAGACGTGAAAGAGGGAGAGAGAGTGAAAGAAAGAGAGAGAGAGAAAAAAAAAAAAGGAAGGCATATTTACATATTAATTTATTCAAAGTATGTAAAAATAAGTTCTAACATTCATTTAAATCAAAAACTTTGGCTAATATGGTTCAGACATTACATATATTAAGATGCATCTATTTTCTGTCATGTAAATGCAGTCAACAGCTTCCAAAAAAAAAACCTTGAATTGCTTGTATATGAGCATTTTACTCATACTCATTATTGTCAATAGAATAAAATATTATATTTATAGAAATTGTTATAAATCATACTGCATAGTTATGCAAATTCTCAGAAACACTTGCATTATTGTAAAAAAGCCATCTGTATTTTGTATGTCTATACTACTGCTTTAAAATATATCACATGACAATTTCTTCCAGAATAGAGTTATAAAGTTATTTATGCTTGTCAATCAGATGAATTAAATGAGTTATAGTAATGTATATGTTTGGAACATAAGTTTCTAACACAGATTAGTATGCTGCAGTCAAGTAGATTTTCAAAAACACTTGAATAAATGTTTCATTTTCTATGCCTTCTAAAATAAGACATTTACTTACTACAAGAAACTGCATCATTTAAAATCATTATAACTGACATATTTTATGAATTATAACATAGATATTTAAGTAATTATATAAAATAACTCACATTTAGATGTTAAAGAGTTCATTTTCCTTTATATAGTCGCATTTGCATCAGTTCTACTTCCTGGTAGAGTGTTCTTCCTGAATCTGCAATGTGTCAGTGTGATATCTGGGTCAAAGGTCAAATTGACTGCTTTCAGCTTCTCTGAGAATTCTGAGAGTTGAAGCTTTTGAAACAACTCGAGGACACTGTTCATGAGGTAGCCCACATCCCAGATTGTCTCCTTAACATTTTGGCGGGAAACTTGTTAAAAACTAGTGACAAACATTCATTTAGCAGTGTAAATGCATCTAAACATGACAAAACCTTTGCAATGTATTTTACAGGTTATTACAGCCTCTATGTAAGTGAAATTAAGCCCAAAGTTATTAATAAGTAATAAAACTCAATATTTTTGTCCCAACTCAATTTTTATGCAAATCTTATTATTTACTGTGTCTATATGATCAAAATCATTTCTATATATTAATATGAAAAAAATAAAGAGAAAGAATAAAGAAAAGAAAAAGAGAGTAGAAAATAAGAGTGTAAAGCAGAAATAAAAAAAATGTAAGAGAAAGCTATAAGAAGTATATACAATGGAATATTACTTACTGTTTATATTAATAGAGTTAAAAATAAAACATATTATTTACTATTATTTAGTTCTAATTATTATTAGTTAAAGCATGACAGATTATTTACAAATAAGCATAAGCAGTATAATCAAGAAAGTATAATTAGGAATAGCATTTGAAGAACATATAAACTTTTTACAAGGAATAAATATGTTATTATTCCATTTATCATATTTTCATTACTCTTCTCTCCCTGCCCTCCCTCACCCTTTACCCACTACATAATCTAAATAGAATGTCATTGTTTAAACAAAGAAAAGAAGAAAAGGAGAAAAAAGAAAAAAAATGTATCAAATTACTGACCTTACTTCTCTTTTTCAGAAAGAGAAACAAATTGAATAATAGCTTGTTATTAGTTCCTCAGATATTTTGACTGGTTATGAAACAAAACATTTCTTTGCACACAGAGAATAACTTTGATCAAATCATCTTCAGAACATTTGTGGCTTTCTGGAAATGCAGGAACTATATTTAAAAAGATTAATAATGAAGTAAAATGATGAGAGAAAAAAAGAAAAAAAACATAGAACAAATCATTTGTTCTTTAGCCTCTTCTTCTTCTCTGAAGTCTTCCACGAAGTTTCAGTTGCCAGTCTCTTTAATGAAGGACTAGCCCATTCCATTTCCTCTATTTTATCCAAAATCTTATTTTTTTGATAAACAGTAAAGCAGAGTCTAAGTCATCAAAAATTTTAGGACCATCAGGAAGGAATATTTTTAGCTTGGCAGGAAACAGAAGGTATGTTTTAAACTGTGCTTTTTTAAGCTCCCTTATTAGTGGCAGAAAAACTTTTCTTTTAGCTATTACCAAGGAAGAATAGTCATTGTCAAAACGCACAGTTGTCTCATTAATCTTAACAGGAGCTTTAGCCCAAGCAGATTTAAGAACCATCTCTTTATCAAAAGATGATAGAAATCTAATTATAACTGATCTAGGATAGTTTTTGTTAGAGTTAGTATTCGCTATAGATCTATGTGCTCTTTCGATACCAAAAGAGAATGCTTCTGGTAAGTCTAAAGTTTTAGGGAGCCATGTTGTTAAAAAAGAAGTAATATTGTTACCTTCAATATTTTCTGGCAGTCCAAAAATCCTAATGTTATTGTGCCTAGATCTATTTTCCAGGTCATCCAGCTTTGTTTGTAAATGTGTATTTTGTTTCAGCAGAAACTCAATGTTGATTTCCTCTTCTTGGATTCTATTTTCCATGTCATTCACAGCTTCTTCTATGCCTGTCATCTGGATCTTCTGTTGTTGCAGGTCTATATGTAACAAGTCTATTTGTTTTGTAGTTTTTCTATGAAGGTATCAATTTTAGTATCCATTTTATCCATCTTAGCAGTAAGTTGCTGGATTATAGTTATCAGAGACTGAAGTTCTTTCTTGATGCTGGAGTCTTGAGAATTTGTCTTACTGGAACTCATTTCAGACTGATAAACTGACAGGAAAATTTCCAAAGTGATTTCTGACAGGAATATTGTTAAAATTTCCTTTCTTTTTTAGATATAGTTCAAGAACTATATAAAACAAACATATTTAGAAAGAAAATTACTTCAAAAATTAATTTTTTAAGTAATTAATTCCTATCAGTGTAATGAAATTGGTGGAGCTGAAGAAATCTGCTGCTATCCTGTGTTCATCCTTGGCCACGCCCCTTCCTCCCTACTTTCCCAGTTGCTGCCATCCTGCATAACCCTTCTTTCAGGCCTACTGTCTGAAGGTAAAATTGTGTGCTTTTAATTTGCATACGTTTCTGGACCCCTGTCCTTTAGCTGTTGCATGTGTAGAGTGTGCTCTGTACATGAGCCTTTTAAGAATCTTTTGCTTACTTCCAGTGTCCCACAAACTAGTACATTGCATGCCAATGCAGTACTGATGTCTTAATCTTTTTATATTACAGCATAACGATTCATTGGTCTCCCCTCCCACTGTTGCTTCCAGGTCTGGTGTAGTGCACCAACTGTAGGCTAGAAAGACACAAAAAAACGACAAACTGGTAAACCTGCGAGCAGAATGAAGAGGCACACCCAAAGAGTAATGTGTAAAGCGCTTTTCGTTTATGCCACAACATAAACTTCATCAGACAAAATAACAACATATCAGTGCATTTAAATACATACAGATAACCAATCAAATTGGTTCACAACACACTTAAAATAACAGTACATTAAAATATTGTAACATTAAGAATAATGTTAGTAGTTAACACCACCCTCAAGACTAATTTTGTACTACACTAGAACCCTATTAAAATGTAAAATTTTATATATTTACAAGCTAAAACTAGACTATTTATACATAGTTAACGTTTTAAGTTCTTTAATTTTAAATGCTACTAATTACACATCCCTCATTTAAACCTGGCATATTATAGGCATTAAGTCTGATTTGCCAGGCTAACTCTAACTCTTCCAATTTAAAGCTTCTGGTCCACCTCTGACATCTCTCTGGACTTGGTCGATGACCATAAACTTGAACCTATGGGTGGAAATTGAGCAACATGCTTAGCCAAGTTTCCGTTTTCCTTTCTTAATTGCATAAAGATGCTCATACATACGGTTGAAGTTTCCTCTCAGTTTTGCCTATATAAAATGCAAGGCAAGACTGGCATTTCGCAAGGTAAACAACAAAACTAGAGTTACAGTTGTTTCTCCATTTTAATGTAAAGTGAGAATCGTTTACACTAAACCTATTAGATTCCATAATGTATGAGCAATAGTTACAGGATTGGCATTTATACATTCCTGGGGTCTTAGCTGTATTACTTTTGGACTCACAGTAGTTTTTAAGATTCCTGCCTCTCCTGTATATAACTCTAGGAAAATTACCCACGCTGTTGAAAACTTGGTGGTCACTTTTAAAAAGTTCCCAATTTTTTAACAAAATCCTAGTACACCCAGCACTATCCACATTGTAAGTAGTTATAAAGGACGAAACTGTAACGTTTTCTTCTTGTTCTAAGATAGTTCTGTTAAGTGACAAGCTAGAAGAATCACCTGTATTATTAAGTGTAGAACACTCAGTTCTATTCAAGAGTGGAGTATAGAACATAGACTGACGTTTAAATGAAACTTCGTCGATAATTTCATTAATTAATGATTCAGGGTAACCTCGTGCTAGAAACATACACTTCATAAAGTCACATTCACTACTAAAGTCACTATCAACCGTAATAATCCGGGCTGCACGGACCAATTGTCCCTTCAAAATGGCCCGTTTTTGATGATGCGGGTGACAACTAGAGTAGTGAAGCATGGAATTACAGTAAGTATTTTTCCTATGGATTTTTGCTGTGTACTTGTCCTGTGTATTGTCTTTTGATAATAAAATATCAAGATATGCTATCGAGCTGGTATCAAATGAGTGAGTAAATTTTAAAAAGTTAGTGGTTGAGTTTAAATCAACCAAACTGTCCCCAAGTACGGCATCACCATCGAGTAGGATAAAGATGTCGTCGAGGAAACGTGTATAGAACACTATCTTATCTTTAAACACACTATTATGCATAACAAATAAGTGCTCCCAGTAGGCCATGACCATGTTGGCCACACTAGCGCCACAGGGTGACCCCATGGCTACGCCTACCTTTTGAAGAAAGAGAACACCTTCTAACATGAAAAAATTGTTAGCTAGAATAGTGCTTAAAAGCTCGTCTACCATCAAGTTTTCATCAAAAGGACACCCCTGAAGTTTTAAAACCTCACTAGTCCACTCAACCGCTTCTTTATGAGGTATACACGTATATAAATCCCTAATGTCTATCGTTAGGAAATTATAACTAGATTTGTGTTCTAACTCATTGATGTTCCTCAGAAACGTCCAAGAGTCCTTGCATATTTGTTTGATGTTAGTCAAGTATTTTTGAAGAATAGAATCCACTACTTTGGCACAAGCATAGGACAAGGACCCTCTACTGTCCACTAAGGGACGCATAGGGGGATTTGTCACATCTTTGTGAATTTTAGGTATACCAAATAAGCAAGGAACTCTAGGATAAGAAATAGACATAAAATTGTAAACAGTTTGAGTAATCCTACCTTCTAAATAAAGGTCTTCTATGACATTTTTAATCAAACTGTATGCCTTATTAAGTTCTGACTTAGAACTTAAAGTGTATGAGGGGGAATTTAATAAGTTGCTCATTCTGTTAGAGTAATCTAAGTTGTCAAAAATGACAACACCACCCCCTTTGTCAGGCTTACAGATTCTAATGTCATTAATTTTAATGAAATTCAAACAGTCTTTTTCTACCTGAAAGTCTTTGTTGACATTGTGTAATCTTTTGTTTTTGTTCAAGGCTAAATTGCGAATATCTAGTTCGCAAAACTGTTCAAATGTTTTAATAATAGGATTTAAGGGAGGGTTAAATGTACTAGGAATTCGAAATTCACTGGGATTACCACCACATGGTTCCCCCATTACCATATTCAAGTTAAGTTTCCTAGTGAATAGTTTTAAATCAATGATGGTTTCAACAAGGTTCATTCTATGAGGTGGTACATATGTTTGACCCTTAGATAACAATGTTATTAAATCCTGGGATATCACCACTTTAGAAAAGTTGTAAACTGTGAAGTCGCCACTAACATTGTGTAAAATAGTTGGTAAACTGTCACCAGTAACCACACTACCACTATTAGTAGAAATAGAAATGTCCACAACAGAACTTATACTATCATTAACAACCTCATTTTCAGTCACGTTACAAATCTCAGCCAGACCACTTCCAATACTGTTGTCCACCAAAGCATTAGCACTAAGGCTAATCGAGTCACTGAGTACACAGTCTTTCAGTTCTTGTATTTTTTCTTTTGTTTCACGGGTGCTGACGGTTGTTTTTGTCGTGCCCCTAAAAAATTAGGGTTATTCGATCTTAAATTATAATGGCCCAAGTTCTGGTTTTGTTGCACTGGGTCATTAGTATTAAGTTCTTGCTGGAATGGTGACTCCTGAGAGGACCTATTGTTAGAATTTCCATTATCATGCTGGACATTGTCATAAGAACTGTTACTATTAATATGGCCTGAAAAACCTTGTGGTTTTGCATTGTGCCATGTCTGAGCTGAAGAAGGCTGTGGATATGCTAGGCCTTCTTTATAGGCCTTGAGATCCCTGTCCAGTTTTTTGATTTTGTTTGCCTTCAATTTATCAAGGTATGCATCAATACTAGAAAAAGTACGATTATACTCGTACTTATACCTCGTAAACTCATTGTCAAATTTAATCTGTTGATCTAAATCGCATATCTGAGCTGACAAGGCATCAATGGCCACTAGGTAATGTTTACACATAAGCTCCAATAATTCTAGACCATGTCGATCAAAGAGAGAGACAATGTCCAAGTGAAAGTCAGAATTGGCTACCAACCCAGTTGGATACTGCCAGCGTCTAAGACCCTTAGGTACAATTTTGTTGTTAATACACTCAGTAAAGTATGCAACTTCTAACTGGTATTTCTTTAGTTTAACCAGTAATTTATCCATTTCTTTAAGTTTACTTGAAATGTCAGGTATTACTGTTTCCAAGTTATTCGGCCTTTGCATATTATTATTTACACCAAAAAACGATTTATTATTAAGCCAACTGTTAATGTCGAAACTGTTACCTGTATGTGTTGTATTATTTTGTACAATCCCAGCAGATGTAACATCGCTGAATCCTCTAGCCCCATTATTGATGTTATTTGGATTAAAATCACTGTTGTTAACGATGTTATTGCTGACCTGGTGCGTTAGAACAACACTCGGTGTTATAACCCGAGAGCCTTGTCCACAAGGAACACTCGTGTCAGGTTCATTTTGCGTTGAAATACTGTTATCTGGAATGCCGATACTCGGAGATGTTGTAATGGTTCTCTGACCACAAGGTACACCAGAAACGCCGGTACTCAGAGTTGTCAGAGTAGTTCTCTGTCCACAAGATACGTTAGGTAGTGTTTCGTAGGTGATGGCGCTACTTTTAGTTACGCTCACATTTGTAGTAATGCCGGCATTCAAAATATTCGCACTTTCAGTCTGTAGTGGAACCGGAACTTGAGGTGTTGTTTTATTGGCATCAAACCGGCGTTCCAATGAATCCAGCCGGTTAAACAAGAGGTCCATACGTTGTAGAATTGTCTCAAAGTTAGAATTAGTTCCAAGTAGTACGTTTGAGGTTGGTGTTTCGTCCACAGGTGACGAGTCATTGGTTACAGAGTTCACACTGGTGTTGTCATTTTTGACAACTTAGATTATTCTAACAGAATGAGCAACTTATTAAATCCCCCCTCATACACTTTAAGTTCTAAGTCAGAACTTAATAAGGCATACAGTTTGATTAAAAATGTCATAGAAGACCTTTATTTAGAAGGTAGGATTACTCAAACTGTTTACAATTTTATGTCCATTTCTTATCCTAGAGTTCCTTGCTTATTTGGTACACCCAAAATTCACAAAGATGTGACAAATCCCCCTATGCGTCCCTTAGTGGACAGTAGAGGGTCCTTGTCCTATGCTTGTGCCAAAGTAGTGGATTCTATTCTTCAAAAATACTTGATTAACATCAAACAAATATGCAAGGACTCTTGGACGTTTCTGAGGAACATCAATGAGTTAGAATACAAATCTAGTTATAATTTCCTAACGATAGACGTTAGGGATTTATATACGTGTATACCTCATAAAGAAGCGGTTGAGTGGACTAGTGAGGTTTTAAAACTTCAGGGGTGTCCTTTTGATGAAAACTTGATGGTAGACGAGCTTTTAAGCACTATTCTAGCTAACAATTTTTTCATGTTAGAAGGTGTTCTCTTTCTTCAAAAGGTAGGCGTAGCCATGGGGTCACCCTGTGGCGCTAGTGTGGCCAACATGGTCATGGCCTACTGGGAGCACTTATTTGTTATGCATAATAGTGTGTTTAAAGATAAGATAGTGTTCTATACACGTTTCCTCGACGACATCTTTATCCTACTCGATGGTGATGCCGTACTTGGGGACAGTTTGGTTGATTATTTAAACTCAACCACTAACTTTTTAAAATTTACTCACTCATTTGATACCAGCTCTATAGCATGTCTTGATATTTTACTATCAAAAGATAATACACAGGACAAGAACACAGCAAAAATCCATAGGAAAAATACTTATTGTAACTCCATGCTTCACTACTCTAGTTGTCACCCACATCATCAAAAACGGGCCATTTTGAAGGGACAATTGGTCCGTGCAGCCCGGATTATTACGGTTGATAGTGACTTTAGTAGTGAATGTGACTTCATGAAGTGTATGTTTCTAGCACGAGGTTACCCTGAATCATTAATTAACGAAATTATCGACGAAGTTTCATTTAAACGTCAGTCTAAGTTCTATACTCCACTCTTGAATAGAACTGAGTGTTCCACACTTAATAATACAGGTGATTTTTCTAGCTTGTCACTTAACAGTACTATCTTAGAACAGGAAGAAAACGTTACAGTTACGTCCTTTATAACTACCTACAATGTGGATAGTGCTGGGTGTACTAGGATTTTGTTAAAAAATTGGGAACTTTTTAAAAGTGACCACCAAGTTTTCAACAGCGTGGGTAACTTCCCTAGAGTTATATACAGGAGAGGCAGGCATCTTAAAAACTACTGTGAGTCCAAAAGTAACACAGCTAAGACTCCAGGAATGTATAAATGCCAATCCTGTAACTATTGCTCATACATTATGGAATCTAATAGGTTTAGTGTAAACGATTCTCACTTTACATTAAAATGGAGAAACAATTGTAACTCCAGTTTTGTTGTGTACCTTGCGAAATGCCAGTCTTGCCTTGGATTTTATGTAGGCAAAACTGAGAGGAAACTTCGCAACCGTATGTATGAGCATCTTTATGCAATTAAGAAAGGGAAAACGGAAAACGCCTTGGCTAAGCATGTTGCTCAATTTCCCACCCATAGGTTCAAGTTTATGGTCATCGACCAAGTCCAGAGAGATGTCAGAGGTGGACCAGAAGCTTTAAAATTGGAAGAGTTAGAGTTAGCCTGGCAAATCAGACTTAATGCCTATAATATGCCAGGTTTAAATGAGGGATGTGTAATTAGTAGCATTTTAAAATTAAAGAACTTAAAACGTTAACTATGTACAAATAGGCTAGTTTTAGCTTGTAAATATATAAAATTTTACATTTTAATAGGGTTCTAGTGTAGTACAAAATTAGTCTTGAGGGTGGTGTTAACTATTAACATTATTCTTAATGTTACAATATTTTAATGTACTGTTATTTTAAGTGTGTTGTGAACCAATTTGATTGGTTATCAGTATGTATTTAAATGCACTGATATGTTGTTATTTTGTCTGATGAAGTTTATGTTGTGGCATAAACGAAAAGCGCTATACACATTACTCCTTGGGTGTGCCTCTTCATTCTGCTCACAGGTTTACCAGTTTGTAGTGCACCAACTGTATTTACGTGATAGTCCAGCTTTTTTTTCTAGTTTTATAGGTCTTACTATGCTACCTATATACCACTGTTCCTTTATTTCACATTTTCTATGAGCTGTTCACCTTACTTTTCCTTTGTTTACCCCCAGTACATTTCTTTTCATACTCCCCAGTTGTTACGTCAGTAATTATTACTTTTTTTCTAAGACACTGGCATTAAACCTGTGTATCTGATGTTGTCAGTTCCTTTGTCAACTCTTGGGTTTGGATCCAATCCTCACGTCTGATTCTGCCTCTTCTCCTTGCTCGTGGTTCATTGAAAGCTCTCAAGCTTCCTCTTTCCTGTAATGCTCTAGTCCTAACTTACCTCCGATCTCATTTGCTGCCTTAGAGTACAGACGTGGTTGTTGTTTCAGCTCTTGTGTCTGTAGATTTGTTTTGGGTTAGTGAGTTTGATAACTATGTGTGTGTATGTGTGTGTATATATATATATATATATATATATATATATATATATATATATATATATTTATATATATATATATATTTCTTTATATTTTAACAACTCTTGTAATGTTTCCTTCCTTTTCCCTTTGAATTACTTGTGTACTCCTATTTGATTTACCATTGTTGGTAGTTCTTTCAGTACTTTTGGATACCTCTGTTATTACCATAGCTGGTATATTTCTAATTATTTCTATTTAAAAAGAAATCTTTATCACTTCTTGGCTTTTTGACTATAGATCTAATGTAGTTTCTGTATCTTTCTCATTTTAGTTAAAATGTCAGAGAAACCCTCTGGTTTCAAAAAATGTATGGCCTGTGGCCACAAAATTCCACTGTCCGATGTGCATTCAGAATGCTTCTGTTGCCTAGGCTCGTCACACCGTGATGCAAACTAACATTTGTAAGGGTTTTAACACTAGGGCCATCATGCACCACAAAACTAAGCTAATTCTCAGAGGCTTGCTGCCCTCTAAATCTTCTGCTTCACCAGCATCTTCTGGGGCTTACCCCCCTAAGAATCAGAAAGGAGAGATTCTAGAAAATGCTCTGCGGAACCTACCGATTTATGGACTTAGAATCTCCAGCAAAAATGCCTAAATTTTCAGATCCAAAAATTCAAAATGAAAAGCTACCTCTGATCCAGTCACCATCTTGGGTCTGTATCTGATCACCAATAGACTGCCATCCTCCTCCTTTGAGCATTCTCCAAGACATCACCATTCAAGGCCCTCATCCACAGCACCTTGACTCGCGCTTTGAAATGTTTGACTGAAGCCGACATGGACAGGATGAAGAAGTTCCTCTCAATGCAGATACAAATGGGGGTTCTTCCAGCTCCAACCCCATCCCTTTTCTGCTGCTATCTCTAAAGTTCTGGAATTTATATCATCAGTCTTCAGTGAAGGAGCTAGGTCTTCTACCATTAAAATACAATTAGCTGACATCCCCAACTTTCATATTGGAATAAATAATTAATCTCTAGCATCTTCCAAACTTTGTAGGGCCTTTCTAAGAGGAATATTTCTCCTTAGACATCCTAGTAAAGATCTAATCCCTTAAGATTTAAATGTAGTCTTGCAAGCTCTAATCCAGTGTCCATTTGAACCTTCAGCTAAGACAGAACTAAAATAACTTGGAAAACTATCTTTTTTATTAGCAGTTACCTCTGCAAGAAGGGTTTCTGAATTGCAGGCCTTGTCTTCTAAAACCCCCTTACTTAATTTTCCATAAAGACATCGTATCCTTAAGAACCAACCCTTCCTTTCTTCCTAAGGTGATGTCAGAATCTAATATGAATCAAACTATCAACATACCAGAAATTTTCAAGTAAAGGAGAGTATATGTTACACCTATTGGATGTTCACAGACAATTACTTTTTTACTTACGTAGAATGAAAGATCTTAGAAAAACAGAACAACTGTTTACATCTTTTTCAGATTCAAAATTGGACAAGTCAGGCTTTAGAGTAACTTTAGCTAAATGGTTGACTGATTGTATTACCTTTGTTTATAATTATGGGCATTTGTCCAAACCAGCAAGAGCACATTCTACAAGATATATTGCTACTTCTTCAGCTTTTTTGTCTAGACCTTCTCTTGATATTTGTGCAGCCACAACTTGGGCTAATCCTCATACTTTTATTGGATCATTGCAAATTAGATCTGGTCTGTAGGGGCAGAGCAGCTTTTAGTTTAGTGGTACTCAGGAATATCTTTCCTTAGAGTCCTCCCAGGGTTTAGGTAGCTGGGGACTCTGTCCCCAGATTTGAGGACCGAATGAAAATTGGCAACATCAGATAAAGAAGTTATGTACTCACCATAATGTTCCATCTGTGTTGTCCATTTTCATTCTTCCTCAACTACCCTACTACTTACCCCCTCCTAGTCATTCTTTTGGAAAGATCGAACATGCTGAAGGCACATTGTTCCTTTCTTCGTCTCAGTTTTTGCTAGTGATCTTAATATTTTTATTCCATTGCAATGCTTTGCGGATATAAAGGGCAGCAAACAATATCTGAGGTAAGTTAGGGATTAGGGCATTATGGGAAAGGGAGGAGCTTGAGAGCTGTAAGTGATCCATGAGCTAGTAGAAGCAGCCAAGTCGGATCTGAGGATCGGATCCAAACTTAAGAATTGTGGAAGAATGAAAATGGACAACACAGATGGAATGTTATGGTCCTTACATAACCTTCTTTTTACTGCTGTTTTATTGTACTTCATTAAGTAGTTATGAATAATATACTGCTTATGTTGGATGCTTGCCCCTATGCCCATCTTGACTACATTACTCATCCTGTCCCTGTGAATTGATTCAGTTTATCCCATTGTTTTGTAAAGTTTTGATGTGTTCCCCTGAGGTGTTTGTTTCATTTAATGCATCCTTTTGTACTGTCCAAGACTCTCCATGTCCATTCCTTCCACTTACTTTTTTTTCTCATCACTTTCTGTGGTCACTTTCAGTCATTCTGTAGCCCTGCCTTCCATCTCTTTGACTCTGGTCTCCATCATAAATGTTTTTAACTAGCTTGTTGATTTTATAATTTCCGAGTCTCCCTACCTTTCTAACTCACCATCTTCACATCTCCTTAGAGCTCTCCCTTGTCTGTCTCTGCTTCTTTGTTTTTTGTTTTTTTTTTTGTATTTAAATCTCCCATAAGGAGTATCTTTGATTTGTTTCCCCACCACCATCTTGTCTCTTTTCTCATCATCTTGTGGTTGCAGTTGTGACTTATTTCCTGCTCAGATCTTCTAGTGGCATGCAACCCCTCTGCACTTTCTGGTCTTGTCTTCTTTCCTGTAGAGGTATCAGCATTTGCCACTGCACATCCTCCCAGTGTCTGTGTGTCACCTTTCCTTTGTCTTAGGGTTGATCTCCCAGTCTCTAGCAGATGATTCATATTTTTACTGCCAGGATTTATCTGCCTGTGATACTTTTGTTTAAACTTTTAAACATCCTCCATATTGTGTGTTGCCTGAACCATTCTCCTTTCTGCTGTATTTCACCCATGCAGCTATTCCTGAGAGTGCCTCCACCATAAGATTTCCTTCTCTTATAGAATGTTTGTGAGTAATCCTCAACCAGCTCTATGAACATCCTTGCAAATGGCATAACTTTGTCTTTTTGCTTGCATTATTTTTTTGTACAACAAAAGGATGAAAACATGCAAGAGCAGACATGTGACTGCTTTCTGCTGTGTCTTGCTGTCGTCCCATGCTGTGTATCCTCTCTAGTGTTTCTTGATTTCCTGGTATCGCATATCCCTCATGTAGTAGCTGTATTAAAAATTATACCAGTTCAATGTTTCTCACTCTCTTGTGTATTCCAGTTAACCTGATTTTACTCCTTGAGCGATTTTTAAGATCATCCATATTTTCTGCTGCTTTACTATGTTTGTAGTTAGTATTTTGTTAATCTGCTCTTGAATCTCAGATTTAATCGCTGCCTTATCTTTGCTAGGTCTTGCAGCTTCCCGTGTAATCTTTGCATTTCTGTGTGTCGCTATTGTATTGTACGTTTCAAGGAGAGTGCATCTTGGTTTACTGTGATTACGTTTTCAAAAATTGCACAATTGCTCATCTTTATTTGCAGCTATAGCTGTCTGTTCTTCCCTTTGTTCCTGTTCACTTATCTTTCCTTGTGGGTTAATTTTTTCTTTACTGGGAATGCTATTTTTATCCAGATTTCTGCAGGCCCTGAACAGGGCTTTGGGCTTAAGCAGCCATTGTGGCTGGGCTTTCTAGTGCCCTGCTTTTATAGGCAGAAATTGCTACAGTAATTCTCAGAAAACAATATTTTCATAGTCTCCAAGACAGAAAGATTATATGCTGCTTATCTGTCCTGGTTCTGCACTTTGATGTAATGCCCCCGTGCTTCAGAAGCAAATTCTGTTTTCTTTGTGGTAAATCTTAACAGTCCAAGATGGGACATGTAGACTCAAAAATCCCACTGCCTCCAGGAATGCATGTGCTTTGTACATATTTTGTTGGAAGCAGCTTTACCTTCTGAATGGTTTCTATAAATATTTGTGGTATTCCTGTCTTAGATCCATTATAAATCATTACTGTTGATCCTTTCTGTATTTTGTTTGACTTAATAGTCCAACCCACCTCCTGCTTATGTTGGAATTAGGTCACTGAGTGCTGCTTCGACATCCTGTCAATCTCAGTCAATCTCTTGCCATTAATATAATGAAACACAACTACACTTGTCAGTAAATTGTGATCTATTTTTTGGTTTTCCAGTTCAAAAAGAAAGCATTTCACATTTTTCTTACTGAATGATCAGCTGCAACATTTAGTCCTTTAAGTTATTGTCCAGAGTGGCTGCTGTCAAAGGTGGTGCTATTTTAACTTGTAGTAGTGTACAGCCATTTTCCTTAAACCATTTTTTACCAACTACCCTGCATTATAGTCTTTAAGAAAGGTGGTATACCAGCTTTGTAACAGCTGCACAATAGTCTGAGATTTTATGACCACCTAGAATATGATACTGCTTAATATTTGTGTTTTGTTGGCAAAAGTATATACAGTTGTTTCCACCTTGCATATAAATATAATAAGACTTTAACTGCATTTGGTTGAACAGCATCACTCCAAAATGAGAGTCTTTCAGTAGTCTCTAATATCCTTCCTGAAGAATAAGTCCATCCTGAGAATATGCCCAAGGAGTCTTGCAATACAGAAACAGTAAAAGGGGCTGCTTCCCTCAGTACAGCTGTAGGTCTAGTTAATGTTTGTGTTGCTTCCTCCCACCTCACAAGCCATACTTAAATACTAGTCCTCAGGGTTAATTCATCCTCTAATGTCCCTCTTACACGTGGGGCTCTATAAGGCTCTATTCTAGGTCCAGTTTTAACAGTTTTAATCAGCTTCTGTATGTTTCTACTTGATGAACCTGTCCATTTGAAACAAATAGTATACCCTAGTTATACTGATGATGCACAGCTTTAGTACTACCCCCCCACACACGCACAGAATATGCAGATTTCTTTGACCTAGACTGAGCTCTGTTTGGAACACATACTGGGTTGGATGTTGGTAAGGGGTGAAAATTTCAACCTCTCTAACACTGTTACCATGGCAGTCACTCCAAAGGTGCTGCCATGGCCTTTTATGCTCCGTTTTCCCTGAACATTTTTGCATTATTTTTAGTGTTTGTGTCCATGAAATGCAATCTTGGAGTGATCCATGATAACCAGTAGATATTTCAGCACCATGTGTTGGCAGTCATCCATGCTTGTCATTATCATTTCAGGACCATCACCTGCATTAATCATATGCCATTTGAGGAAATACCAGTGGTTGTACAGGCCTTATTTTTTTGGCTGGATTACTGTGGAACTTTCTACCACCTAAACCTGGCAAGCTGAAGTAGTGAAGAATTGACCAGCAACCCATCAGACATCACTTCAATTCTCTTCATAAGCAAGTACTAGGCCAGCTGCTGTTGTGGGCCATTTTAAGCCTAGCCAGCTTCTCTTTTGGTCTTTCAGTTAATCTTTCCCATTTGGTATTAGATTGGCCTTACCCATTCCTTCATTGATACTCTCATTAGGGGTAATATATAATTAACTGGGGTAATCCCATAGATAATATGAGGAGACCCATGCATGGTATAAAACATTTAGGAGCTGCTTCTGTCCATTAGTAGTTCAGGAGGCAGTCTTTGGGTACATTTTCTTTCCCATACATAGATCCAAGTTGTGCTTGAGTATGGCTAGGAATAAGCATTGTTTTGTATAGATGGGGAATCTGTGCCACAGTAGTTGGTAATCCTATGCAAGATATACCTGTCCCTTCAAACCATTCTAGTATCTGCACTGTCTCCTTTTTTAAGAGTTATATCAACATTGACATCCTTATGATACTGTTCAAAGCCCTACATGACCAAGGTCTTGCCTGTTTGAAAAAGCTGTAGTTACCTTACCAGTTTTCACATGCACTCGTTTGCTGCTTTGTGGCTGCTAGCATTCCCTCTGTTTGAGTCATATGGATGTAGATCCTGCTTTCATACCATGACCTACAGGATGTCTTGTCAGGGTAGCTTCATATCAGTGATTTATTGTATTCATTTAAGACGTGTGTTAAAAAATCATCTGTTTCATGGGTCGTTTTGTAATGCTTTTTATCTCATTTTTACTTGAATTAAGTAGTGGTCTGTAGCTATTTTGTTGGCTGGGATATTGTTTTAGATTTTAATTTTCATGCCCTTGATATTGTTTTCCATAATATGCTTAGTTAAATGCATGTAAATGAAGTTTGTTTTGATTGCCTTAGCCTCCCTTTAAATATTTATCTTTACCAGTTGTCTTTGCTGTTTGGGGTTACAGCTGTTAGCATTAACGGGTACTGAAGCAAAAGTAATACTATCACATGTTGTGGACCGTGTTGCCAAAAGACTGACAGAAGTACATAAGGAATGTTGTACCCTATGAGTTAATGCTCTGTTGTCCGTGACACGAGGGCCCCACTTTACTTTTAAAAATCATTCTCATATTTTTCTTCAGCATATGCTATTTCTTTGTCTTTTGTGTCCAGCTCCTTGGAGGGTGGTAAGTTAGAGTGTAAGCCACTTTGGGTTGTCCTCACAGATGTATTTAATCATGAATTCCATATACAAGTATGGGACTTGCCATTCCATTGCTTTTCTGCATAGTTTTGTTTAGGCTTCTTTTCTAGCTGTGACACATTCCCAATGTATTTTGTTAAAATGGCTGAGTAATTTTAACTGTACCTATCCCATTGATTTCATCATCAGGAATTTCCCAGTTTAGTAAACCTAGAACACAACTGTGTGTGCAAGTTACATTACAGTCTTGTGATTATTTTTTTAATTCTGTTTTTATAATTTTTCTGATGTGGGTATGAATTAGAGAGTTATGTTTCCAATTTAACCCAGCCTTTGATTTGTATCACAGACTGTCTGATAGACAACACCTCTCAGAAATACCAGTAATTCTCCCTTTGAAAAATAAGGTGGTTTCATTACTCTGTCTTGGACAGAAACTGACATTTCCTATTATCAACTGTATTGTGCTGTTTGGTATCCAAGTCAAGTTTTGCAATGAATTCTGTTTCCCGAGGATTATGTTAAACCAGAGTGGTTTGATGGTGTGGTGCGTCAGAGACCCAGTTAATAAAGACTGTTTTCAGCCATAATCCTTGCCCAGAGGCAACAGTCATAAAAGCCACAGTTATCTGAAAAGTATTTGCAGAAAAACTCAGGTATACACTAGAGATAGAAGAGGATGGAGTAAACCAAACCTTATTGTTGAACCCAAAGAGTTCAGTAAGTAAGTACATTGTGGAAATTAAGATAAAGAACGTCATGGTGCAAATATGTTTTGACATTTAGTTTGAGTTGAGAAAGTTTAACTTTACAATGCATGTCACAGCCTTAAGTATAGTAAAGCATGGATTACCTGTAGAAACTGGCTGGCATATATTTATTTACAGGGAATGAATTCTACCAACAGCCTTAGTCCATGTATGAATTTTATTGTTTATTCCTCTGGTAGGTAGAAATATGTCTGGAAAGTAACAGCCAGATTTATTAAAACACTTAAACTGTATAGTGTCAGTAAAATATGCTGTCAAAGATTTTGTAAGTATGCTTTCAACCTTAATTAACTTGTGAGGCAAGGCATTCCAATGAGAAGTCATTGCTTTCAGTGCTGGCAGTGTTGTATAAGGGTCTTATAAATAGGGAATTTTTGATTGGGGTGCAAGGACTCTGTATATCAGGGTACTCAGCAGAAACATTGATGTAGTTTTGACTGGTTAGTGTTATGGACGAGTAAGGAGGAATGGTCTATGTGGTGTGACAAGAATTCTGTTCTCTGTTGTCAGTAGAAGATTGATATTTCTTTTTGGGTTTAGTGCATTAAGCAGAAGTGCGTATTCAAGCCTTGGCAGGAGTACGTTGGTCTCGATCCATTTTCTTGCTTATGTGTTAAATATATGTGAAATTTTATTTGGGCCTTTTTTCTGAGAAAGAAGAGCTTTTTCTACCTTTAGTTTCTGTGTTTTTATTAAATGTTAAAATGTATCTAATATCTACTGATACTTTTGGGTTGTAATCAGAAAAATAGGCTTACCAACTTTGTCCACTGTTACTGTTGGAGGTGTGAGATATTAGTTGTGCTGAACATTGAGTATTTATTTATTAGCAGTCAACAATCAGCTTTAGTATCTGGCCAGTGATTTTAAACTTATGAGCAATTTGTAATTTGAACCATCGCCATCTATTCTAGACAAGATGCTGTTCAGTAGTCATGTGTGATATGTCTGTCATACTTGTACATTTTTGCTTTTCTGCATTACAGTCTACAGTATCTTTCCTAGTGCCCCAAACAGGTAATAGCAAGGCTAAAACTTTCACAACATGTTTCTACCTGAACTGCTGCATTAAGTTAATTAACTCTGTCTAAAAACATAGTTCTGATATAATTTGTGATGTCTTCATTACCCACTGTTCATTGCTGCCTCTACTGACTATTTTCATTACTTACATTTGAGTTTGGGCTTTCAGCTGTTCTTCACCAAACCTTATGTCTTCATACTAATTTTCTGTATCACATTCTGAACTCTGGATCAAGATGTGACATCCTCTCTCTGGGCCAGTAATCAAGGAGCCAGAATCCTCACCACTGACACTGGAGAGGGGCATTCACTTGGAACAAAAATGGATACATGCTGTGTTTCCAGATGCAGCTCTCTACACAAAGCACAGTTTCTCGTAAGAGCACACAGGGAACACATGCAGTCCAGGGGCTTGCTTCTGTCTCTCTCTCTCGATCCCCAATAAGGCTCCCCACTGGCACATGTGTAGCGTTGAGTCCTCAGCCAAGTGTCCAAGCCAAATCCTCCACCGCTATGTGTGAAACCAGTGCTTCATCGTGTCCTTGCTCCCAGCAGCTGACCAGCACACTCTTCGAGATTTGACTTTCACTCTCACACGTACAGACACACGCACGCACACACACACACACACACACCTGGGAAATGTTGGTACAGAATTACTAGCTGTGTCCATTCTGCCCAGGGTCTTACAAGGTTAGCCAATTATACCGAGTGAAATTAATCTTAATACAAATGATAGTGTTTGGCCAATGCAGTAAGGCTTCCAGGAGTGGCCACAGTATCCTCAAATAGGTATGAATACTCTCTAAGGTTAACATATTCTCTAAAGGACCAGCCATGATGAGAAGTTTAAATATATTTAATAATAAATAATAAAAGAACATGAAAACATGGAATATCTATTTTCAATAAATACCGGAGTTTCAGATCACAGGAAATATTAAAATAACACAGATGAATTGATTCACATAGATGCAGAAAAACAGTACTTAATTAATCTCACTATATTTTCCTGACTGATCTAAAGAATTACTATTCTCTGGCTCACTTAATAGAGCAAGACAAGGTGAAGTAGGTGAGGGGTCCTTCCTTGTCAGGTTCCAAAAACAGAGTGCTCTGAGACTTCAGTCTCACCTAGTATTAAAACATCATTATTAGTGATGGATTACAGAATAACATCACATACGTCTGGTCATCTGACTTCTGGTTCCCATGCTACCCTCTTGGCTGGAAGCTACATATGTGTCAATAGTACACACACATAGAGCTTGCTAAAATCTGTTGCAGCTTCTGGAGGGCATAAAACAGTTTCAACTCTCCACCCTTCCAAAATAGTAATCAGTTCAATCCAGACAATACAGAAAGCTGCCTAGTACAGACTTTTTGTCTCTGGCTGCATTGAGAACTGTTATCTTTATGGCCTAAGCCAGGTAATTTAATTTCAACCTATTTTTAAAGTTAGCTGAACTGAGATTAACCCCTTCTCTTCTAGTAACCTTTGTTACAATATATACATTTCAACAGTTACAATAATACATGTATATGTCTTCCTCTGTCCAGCAGGACACACATTTGATACCTTTTTAACACGAGCAACGTTACAAAACACATTTTCATCACAAGCATTTGTACAAGTGAGTTTGATGTACAAATGACATGCAATCCTTTACAAAATTCCATCTAGCTGTGCTGGCACATGTTACACATCCACTGCCCTACTTCTCCTGGCATAGCTTGACAGTACCTTGCATCGTCACATCTCTCCCCTTTGAAGACTGAAGCTAATTTCTCAAGTGATCCTGGAGGAGAGGAATGAGCCTGTCTGAGAATACATTAACCCATACCCTGTCTTGAGAAACGCATCTGTATTAGCATTGATGACCTCACTACAGTACTGCACTGTCATGTCATATGCCTGCAACCCTAAGCTCCACCTTAATAAATTTGTATTTTGATTTTGCTGGCTGGCTTGATGTAGTCCCAGATCCCCCTCAGACTCCTCTTACCATCAATAGGAAATACTTAGCACAAGGGCCTCCCTGTCATGGTAAGGTTTCATCATGTTAACATGGTACAGTTTGTGGCCCTGCCTCCTGCCTAGCAGTTCTACCATGTAGTTAACATCACTGACCTTTCTTACCACTTTGAAGGGTCCCTCACAAGCCTTCTGCAGCTTGTGTCTGACAGGAATGAGAACCATAACCTGCTCTCCCACAGCATACTCTTGGGCTCAAGCATTCTTGTCATACTAGACCCTTTTTCTGCTTCTGGGCTCCTGCCAGGTTCTCGTGGGCCAAGCATATGAGGTGAGCTCCCTAGGCCTTGTCCTGCAGTTTAGGACGTATGCCACAACAGACTCCTTGTGGGATTCGCACTAACCCTCCCAATCATCATGAATCAAATCTAAAGACTCCCTCACCTTATGGCCATACAGCAACTCAAAGTGTAAAAAAACTGTGGATTCCTGGGGTACCTCTGTGTATACAAACAGTACTTGGGGCAAATATTTGTCCCACTCTCTCTTAAACTGGTCTGCAAATGCCCATAACATGGTCTTTAGTGTAGAGATTAACCTCTCCACAAGACCATTAGTGTGGGGGTGGTTTGTTGGTGCTTCACCCCACAGTGCTCCCACAGACAAGCCAGCAGGTCTAACATGAAATTGGCACCTCTGTCATTCAGTATTTCTCTTGGAAAACCTACCCTGCTGAAAATCTCCAACAAAGCTTTTGCCACCTTTTCTGCCTCAATGGAGGACAGACCCACTGCTTCAGGGCATCTTGTAGCATAATCTACTACCACTAGGATATACCTTTTACCTGTGGAACTTGGAGTACTCAGAGGCCCCAGAATATCCATAGCCTCTGAAATGGCTCCTCAGTCACAGGCAAAGGCATCAGAGAAGCATTGACCTTGTCTTTTGCCTTGCCTACTTTTTGGCACTGCACACAGGTCTTGCAGTACTCTGTTACTTCCCTTGCAATCCCAGGCCAATAAAAATTCTGCATAATACATCTCCTGATATGCTTTATGCCCATATGTCTTGCAAAAGGAAAGTCTTGGGCTATAGTTAGAAATGCCAGTGGTAGGCTCTAGGCACTACCAAGTGCTGTATTACCTTGCCCTCTAGCCCTCCCTCAAGGGCCCAGTGTATACAGGAACCCTTTGTTCCAGTATACAGATTCTCCTTTTTCTTGAGGATCAGGTGCCTTCCTGGCTCAAGCGTCTTAGTGTAGGGTCCGAGAGCTGAGCCAATCTCAACTCTATCTTTGTGGCTCTTCCCAGCTCCTCTTCCATAGGAATTCTGGTATCCTTTGACAGCTGTGCCTCACTGTCAGCCTGGGTACTACCACTCACCTTTGCCCTTTGCAGTCACTCTGTCCAAGGGGGCATCAGTACCTACCAGCAGCTGTGTCTCACCTTCAGGCTCACTTTTACAGAGTAGCTCCCTCCCTGAAATAGCTACTTCACTGGCCCTGGCTTCAGGTGTGGGGTCTGTCTGGGTCTCCCCCAGGCTACCAGACCCACATGCCTGTCTCCAAGCCTGACTGCGTGTAACTGCATGCACACAAGGTGCTGCATTGTCAAAATCCTTCACTATCAAGACATCTTTAGGGATATCATGTTCAAATGTTAGCTAGACCTTAGAGTGGAAATGTTAGCTGTGAACTGATGACTGTACCTCCTACTTATGCATTGTTTGTGCTTATGTAACCACTGGAGCTTTCCTCTCTCATCTGCACTAAGTTCTTGTTGTCTTTAGCAGTTCAGATTCCATTGTTCACTTCTGACTGAGACTCTCTTGATTTGCACTAGTATGAGCTAATTCTGTCATTTTGGTTTGCGCTAACATGATCTGTTGCTGCGGCTGTTAATGTTAAACATGAATATATTAACTGTCTATAGTAATTGCTGAATAATTGATGGACTGGGATCTCATTGGGCCTATACATGCATCTTCAGTTAGTTTTTGATTTCATCTCTGTTTTTACTTAGTTTTCTTCAGTGGTGCATGACTGTGTACAGCTGCCTAAAGCATTTAAAAACAATGGTAATCCATATAAATGTATGCAGACACATTGTACTAAGTAACATGGCCAAAAAAGGACTCAAAGGTTAATTCAGGCTTATCTGTAGTCCGGTTGATCTGACCATGATGCCATTGAGCTCTGTAGATCTTCCTTGGATGGAAAGGGCTGGCTGCTTAAGTAGCTTTCCCCTTGAAGGAGTCCCCCTATTATCAGTCTTCCTGTCCCCACTTTGTGTAGAACTCTGTCCTAAGAAGTTTTTTGTTGCCTGACATACAGGTAGTCTAATTTCTCAGTCTGCTCTTATATTACCTCATGGGGATCTGGACGCTGATATTTGCAACTATTTTTGTCTTCTACCAGGGGGATCTTTCAGGATAATGAGCCTGCTTAGAGCACTAACTTTCTTTCCTGCTGCTTTGCTTCTTCTGGCTGGTCTGCTTTCTGTTGATTGCTTTTGGTAAACTGCACTGGTTACACTCTCTTCAATTAACTTTTCTGTTGTATTTTTAGCATGTACACTTCAAGTCTCTTAGACTGAAAGATTGGAGATCTCTGATACCAGATAGCCATTGGTTTCTGGGGTGTCTTTAAGGGAAATTAAAAGGCCTACGTTATAACATTGTACATTTGTTTGAAAATGATTTTCCATTAGTGTAAATTATAAAGCAGGTCAAGATTACTGTTTTGTAATACTGATTCTTTAGTACTGTACTACAATTTACATGATTTTATGGCCTTTTCCTTAGTTTGTTATATCTACCTGTGAATTTAACTTCAGCTTCTTAAATAACTTTGAAACTGTTAATGAAAGGGGTCGTTCATTTGAGATATGAAATGCATTCTGTGGTCCTTACTTAAAACTGCTGTTTTGAACCTGTTAATTTACAAAATCTCAGATATCTTTCTTGGAGAGCACTCCTTAGCTGCATTTAGCTCAATCAGAAGTAAATGTTCTCTCTCTTTTTTAATTTCTCCAAGAATTTTGGGTTTCTAATACCATGATGTAAATGGACCCCATTCCTAAGTCAAAGTACAATTAAAGTTCATGAAATTAGTATTGTTTCAATCTTTGATGTCAGCCAAAAGTGCTCTTCACAGTACCCACAATGTGCCCAGTAATGACTCCTCCTACAATTCGTATGGGGTTACATGTATTAGTAATGTATCTAAATACAATTGTAGATTCTTTTTTATAAGACCCGTTGTTCCTACTACTATTGGAACTGTCTGGGTATCCTTCTTCCACTTTGCTGTCGTTTCTGCCTGCAGATCCTGATATTTTATGACTTTGTGTCTCTCTGTACGCAACACACCGTAGTCAATGGGTGTGGCAGTTTCAATGCTACTTTTGTCTTCTCATGGACCACTATATGTGCTTTTCTAGCATCTATCGTTTGAACTATTGGTGATCCCATGTGATGTAAACTTCATTTTCTATGATGCTTTGTGGCTCATGTTTCCAGTGTTTTTCAGCCACTTAAATACTATAATGTTTGCACAATCCCCAGTGCAACAGTCTTTCCACATTATTATGCCTTTCAGTGTATAGTTCTTTTGCCATTAGCATGTCACAACCATCAATGCGGTATGCAACTGTTTCCAATTTGGTTTTACAAAACCTACATTTGTCTGTTTCTCCCACATGCTCAATGGACTTTGTAAGTCAGCTCATATGTAGCCCACTGTCTTAGGCTGCCAATATTAATCTTTCATCTCTTGGTTTGAATTTGCCTCTCCTTGACCATCCCTGAGTTCATTCCTGATCAACATGAGGTTCTTCCAGACATTTCTATACTTTCAACTATATTTATGCATTTTCCACATTTCTTGCCTTCTCATCTGGTCTTTCACTTTATATTCTTTATTTTGTTTTTTGGCACATTCAGTTGCTGCCTGATTTTTATCTACTTCTGGTTTGATTTCCATTCCTGCTTGATGCCGATATGCTTCTGCTAGATTAAGCAGACAAGTCATCTTAGAATTATTCTTCTCATGTTTCAAAACTTTCACTACGTAAGGGTCTTGTGAGTTCAGCAGATGTGTGGAATCCCATGATTGCAGATCTATATGTGTAATCAGTTTCAAGGAGGCCCATCCCGTCTTCAGAACGGGGAATATATAATATTGGTATGCACTGATTTTTTTTTTTATAAATCATTTGGCGAGCATGAAGCATCTTTCTTGTTTTCCTGTCTAATCTATCCAACATGTTTTGGGGACAGTCAGTCACTCCAAAACTGTAAGTTAGGACAGGAAGAGCAAATCGGTTTATAGCTTGGATTTTGTTCCTAGATGTTAACGCTGTTTTCAGGATTAATTTAAGTCTTCTAAAATATTCCTTACTAAGTTTTGTTCATATTTTATTGTTGATCCTTCATCAATCCCCAAATATTTATACCCTCCGTCTTGCTCAAGTTCTTTTATATCCCATTCTTGTCCCAAACTGATGTTTTCCTGGTGATGCAGTTTTCCTGCTTTAAAGGTTGCTTTTGCACATTTATCAAGACCAAATGACTTTGTCATCTGAAAAAGTTTAGACAACTTGCATTTGTACTTTCATTTCCTCATCTGATGAGCTGTACAGTTTTAAATCACTGACAAAGAGAAGATGAGAAGTCTTTACACTTGTTTTCTAGGAGCCAGATTATAGCCATGGCCTAAGCTTAATGGGTTAAGGGCAAGGCAGAATAGTAGCGGTGACAGTCACTCTGGAATATCCCCCTTTGATTTTTCTATCCCTGGGATAATAATTTGTCCTTTATCATGGCTTAGTTGCAGAGTGGTCTGCCACTGTTTCATGGTCACTGTAATGTAGTCGATCAGTGTAGGGTTGTACATTTTTAAGCACTCTTTTATCTGTGAATGTGGGATGATATCAAGTCCATGCCATAGTTAGATTCTTCCCCTTTTTACAGTTCTCCACTATTACCTTATTTAACAACAAATGATCCTTTGTTCCATATGATTTTCTTTTATTGGCCTTTTGTTCTACTTCCATAATTGAGTTTTCTTCTAAATGCCTATAAACTCTGTCGGCATCAGTTCCCATGTATAGTTTACACATCATCAGAAGGCAAGTTATTGGCCTATAATTTTTAGGGTAGCTTGCAGGTTCACTCTTAAGTAAGATCATCATTTTTTCTGTTAGCCAGGTTGTTGTCTGTTTGGGGTGTGCATATAAATAGTTCTTACTCATGGCTCAATCTTCATGCAAAGATGTTAATACTTTTAACCAAAAGTTAGGTACTGCATCTGGGCCAGGGGTTTTCCATTTAGAAGCTTTTCTTAACTTTATTTCAATCTCTCTGACTGTTACTATCCCATTTCATATCCTGCACCTTTAAACTTATTATTCTTTCTTGTACTACTTCTGTCCACTTAGCATCTTTATGTTCCACAGGATCTTAAATACTTCTCCAAAATGTATGCATCTATTCTTTTTTGGTGGTCTTTTAATTCATTTTACATTGTCTCCCGATTCTCTAAAACTTTTTTGGGTCATCAATAAATTGCTTATTTTGTACTTTTTCTTTATATTTATCTGAGTTCTTTTAAGTTTTTCCGCCTGTGCTGAGGTTTTTAGTTTATTTGCAATAGTGCATGATAGATCCTGGTCTATTCTAATACTACACATTTTATCATGTCTTATCTTCTCCTTATATTCTCCATAAGGGCATGATGATTTAGGAATGAGGGAAGGTAGAAATTTGTTGGTAAAACTAGTTTTGAATTTTCTTTGAAACAAAATATTCAGTTGCTTATCTGCCTTTCCCAAATGAGAGAAACTGGGCAAAATAGGTAGATACTGTGGATGTGCGCAGACATCTTGGGCACCTTGTAGAAAGGATTAAATTACTAAGATAATTTGATCAACATTGTGTCATTCAGGAAAGGAAAAAAAATATCGTTTGAGATAGACATTTCCTAGAGGTTTAATGTCATTACCTGTTCATTATGACACATAGAGCAAAACACTGACAAGGGGAGGTTAGTGCTTATTCCACCAGCTAAGCAGCTTCCATTACAACTCTCTGAAAAAATGTACCTGCCTAAAACATTTGTGAGGCTGCTGCATGCACATCTGCTCAAGCATTTTCAAAACATTGCAGGCAGGATTTCCAGTACAGAGGTAGTGCAGAATTTGCCACTTTTACCCTATAAGGGCATGCTGTAGACCATCCACTCATTATTTGACAAAGGCACTGTACTCTTCCATTTTATATAGTAAATTTCTGCAACAGTAAAACTCATAAGGATAGCATAGTTGTACAGATGTTCAGAAATTTTGTTGCATGACAAGATTGTACTCTTGATCCAACATGTTTGGGTCTTGTGATCTTTGTGCATCATTACTTCTGTAACAGGTTTATACAACTTTTGCCATTTATTGGTGACCTTTTTAACCCACAGTTCTCTTCAACCTCCTTGGTCAATTTTATTGAGGGGAAATTAGTATTTTGCTCATTTTTGTTACTAGTATTTATATTCACATAAAGGGTTGACTTAAGCTTACAAGACTCCTTTAGTCTTTCTGAATAACAGTTTATGCTTACTCTGTTTGCCATTTCCTGGGTACCCCACAAGCACAAAGCAGAGCAAGATTAAGTAGACATTGTTTAGTGTTAATGGAAGATTCTGTAAATAAACTTGTCACTGAAGTCTTAGGAGCTAAATGGAAAACTCCCCAAGTCCTGTGGTAGACAGAATAACCTCATTGCTTACTTGATCATGCACAAGTGTATGACCTGATGTACATGAATAATTTACTGGTATAATTAGAGGTGGGGTAGAGGGTAATATCTGGATGTTCCAAAAGCAGACTGTACATATAAAGTTAGCTGATATTTTATACAGACACAGAATTAAAATGCTCATTTGAGAACATTTTTGTTTAGATAATATGCTTTCATTCTACCCATGTTTGTGTGTCTGGTTTAGATGTCATTCCTACTACTCCCTATGAAGACTTGGGTAGTAATACACTTTGGATATTAACACTAGCTCAAAATAACATTATTCATTCATTCAGTCTCCTATACCAAATGTATCCCTTCCAGGGTCACAGGGCAGCTGGAGCCTATACTGGAAGTCAGTAGGTGAAAAGCAGAGAATTTAATCCTGGCTATGACTCCTCTGTCTTGGGACACTCTCTCACACTCTCTCACACTCTCTCACACTCTCTCACACTCTCTCACACTCTCTCACACACTCTCACACACTCTCTCACACTCTCACACACTCTCTCACACTCTCTCACACTCTCTCACTCTCTCACTCTCTCTCACTCTCTCTCACTCTCGGCAATTTTGTGATTTTCAAGTTCACAGACTGCAGTGTCTTTGATATGTAGAAGGAAACTGGAGCACCTGGTAGTGCAGGTTTTGCCTGAAGGATATTCAAACTCCATACGGAAGTCATCTTGAACACAAACTGGACAGGAGAACCTAACATGGTGAACTGTAAAGCTCCTGTGTTAGCAATTCCATAAGTGGGATGACTGTAGAATAACGTAATAAAAATTTCAGACAGTGGTGTCGCATTTTATTGATACTGGTATGATTTTAAATGAGGAGAAAGTTTGTCTTGGCACAATGAGTCATAGATGCTCTTTTCATTTCCTGAATTTAATTATGTGAAATTAACAAAGAATGTGGGGGAATGAGGTTTGCTGCTTCCTGCTTTCCAGTTCCATCTTAGCTAGTGTTGATTATTGCAGCTGTAAACAATATTATGCTCCTGATCAAACTTAGAATTTCAGAAGTGAAATTATTGTTAAAGTGAATCAACCCCACTCCCCCACTTTAGACATTTCACACTTTGAAGCCTTGCATCCTAAGAGAAAAATGAGTATTGATTCCATTAAATCCATTTTTGGAATGGCATATTCACTTACAGTTCACAAAGTGATTCTGAACTTTTTTAAAGTTTTGATTTATGGTATGTTTCATTTGTACAAAGCTTTCTGTCGCTTTCCTAGAGAAGGCAAAAAATGACAAAAATCCCTGAAAAGATACTTGGAGAAGCAAGTCACAAAATTCTTGACAAAGCACAAATAAATTGCACCACCATGGAAACAGCAGGTGCTGTTTAGAGTAGTTATATAGTAAGTGAGATATATTGCTTTGTTAAATATGAATGTATTTGCATCTTGGCAAATAATAGATCTTTAGATAAGTAGACTTTACTAATTATAGTGAGTTGTTTTTATAGTTCTAATGTTTTGTTTTAAAGCAAAATATTGACTAATTTCAATTGTACTCAAAATATATCGTACATTAAAGTCTTTATTGGCTGTTCAAACTGTTAATTGCTTCTGAGCTGAGAAATTTGAAAATGCATAAACAGGGTAGGATGATGGTGGTGTAGCACCTTGGCATTTCTTTTAAAATACATTTTGTTACTTCATTTTTTGTATCTGTGTGTTTGATTCAAGCTAATGTCAGACTTATGTTTTGAATACAAGTAAGTGCTGATTCAAGCTAATGTCAGGCTTATGTTTTGAATACAAGTAAGTGCTGCTTATTTTCTTACTGTCTTTGCATAGCTTTGGCTCTGTCAGCTGTTAGCTCTTTGTGCTGCATTTCTCTGACATTGTTCCAGGACTGACTTCTTTTTGTTTTTTTTCATATCCTACTTGCTGCTGCAGTTTGCTTTGGCCTTGATTGACTTGACTCGTCTTCCTCTTTTAGGTTTGCTGCTGCTGTGGCAGCTAGTGACTTCAGAGTTGCTGGAAGCAACTGAATGAGTGGGGCTAATTGGAATGGGGTGGGGCTATATTATGGCAGGTCAGTGATCATTACCAGTGATCAAACACAGATGGTGCAGTTTTGTCCGCAGACTGCCAATGTGTCCATTCTTTGTAGCCACTTTGGCTAAGTCCGACTGCACTCAGCATAGCCAGCATTCGGTGAAACTGAACCCTAGACAAAGGACTCCATGGGACCCCCTGTTGCACACTGATTTCTGTGCAACCCCGTCCCTGTTTTCTCCTCATTCTGCCCCACACCATCTGTATTGATTACTTTTTCTAGATTTTCACGCTTTTAGCTTTTTTTCCCCCTCCTTTTAACATACCCTAGCTAGCCAGTATGATTGATTTTAACGTTTTGCACCAATGACTGACTGAGCAAATAACTGGGAGTAAGGAAAGTAGTTCAGTCTTGACTTATTTTTCCTTGAAACAAATATGTCCAAAACTTCTGCCAGGACAACATAGACATCCACTTATGTGCAATGCTGATGTTTGACTGTGATGGAAAGTGAAATAAATTATGCTAACGTGATACTTTTAGATACACTGAGACCCTCCCCTTCAAGTCAATTTCATCAGACATCCAACGTACTTGTCAATTACAGCTACTCTGTACACACTTCATATGTCTGGTTCTGTTAAGAATAACCACAGTGATGTATACAGATGGCTTCACACAAATGCTTAGTAGTTCTTTAGAACCAGAATAATGACTACTTGAGCAAATGATAGCAGGGTCAATCACTTTTATTTACTAATAGTACCTGTAGCCAGCAATTAATGCCAGATTTGTTGACTTTGCACACCTTGTATGTCAGACTGTGCTAAAATGAACAGTAATGTATTTTGTTTTTTTACAAAAAAGGTAGCTGCAATAAAGGATTCCAGTCTGGTTCGCACATGTACACTTTAGACTTGCAAATTGAGAATGACATTTTCGTACAAGTGAATAACAGCAGGGTTAGATACTGACATCCTCCAAAGGCATCCTGTTCGGCAATTATAACTAGTTTGTCTGTGTGCATCTCCGGTGTCTGATTTTAATAAAAGTGGTCATAGTAGTATATTTCAACTTTGTTTCAAACAGTAGCCCCAATGAATTACTCCAACTTTATGCACATAAATGCAAATTAGTCCTGTAATGACAGAATGACTGTTGAACTTGGGAAAATTATAACAGTCATACAGTTTGATTCACATTCAGCCCTGTTATATAACAATTAAAACTAAATATCTCAACTGTGTACACCCCAGCTGTCCAGTTATAATAAAAAATTGATCGCAGTAATATATTTTAATCTCCACTGTACAGACACACAACTGGAGCAAAGTATGTGACTGTGTACACCTTGGATGTCTGGGATTAAATGAATGCTTAAATGATGGCTACAGGTATTTGGATTGCTGCTGTCAGAACCATACAGTGTTCAACCCATTGCAACCCCCCATATTTACTTATATACATGCATACTTCCACACAGATATGAACACCAGTTAAAGCAAATTGTGTGACTGTATCGTTCAGCTGTATGAGATCAAATAACTAAATAAATCCATAAATAATTGCCCTCCTGTGTTTCACCTTGATGCTGTCAAAACTACACAATGCAGCCTTTTGCCCCCTTCTTTGTGTACACACATAAAATTGCAGCCACTTGTATGACAATGACTGGACACTTCAGTTGTCTGTGATTAAATGAATACTAAATAAGAGGCATACAGGAATGTTTGGCTCAGCTCACTGCTGTCAGAGTACATTGTGCAAACCACTGCATCTCCCATAGCTCTCAACCTTTTGGATTTAAAATGAGGGACAAAACTAAAAATGGGTGACAAAGGACCAAATTCAGTGACAAATATTGCCTTTATGTATTTAGAAAGCTGCTAGAATAACAGGCATTGGACTAGCATGCAATTTCTGAATGCTGGTAAGTCTGAAACTCTTATTTCTGTCATTGTTTGATTGCAGTTTTCACTGATTTTGCAGAAAACCACATCATTTATTAGGACCAGACCAAAATATGAAGCCTCTGTGTCACAGCTATATTCTGCGAAACAGGAAATAGTCTTGTAGACCTTAAGCAAGATTACTATCATAATGAATGAATGTGCAGCTACGGGTGGTAAACCTGTGATTGGGCAGGAAGTTTTATCTAGACCAAATGCTTTGTTTTCTGAATGTTGGTGACCCTTAAGTGAAACTGAAGGGAAGGTCAGTAATGCAGCATATAGATTCTGTGTTACGAGTTCCATCCATGGCTTAATGTCTAGGGATACATCCTGGGACTATTCTGTACAGATTGAATAAGTGACATAAGACTGTCTTTTTTACATCTTACCTCTTAATCCCACCATTTCAGGACATGGGTATCTAACAGACATTATGTGGACAGTTTAATAAATAACTCTTTGACTAAGGTTTAGTCATACATTAAGGTCACAACATTTTTACCCAAGTTAAACTGGTTTCATTCCTCTTTGAAGGCATTGCACATTGTCCGTTTCACACACACACACACACACACACACACACACACACACACACGCATGTAAATAAAAATGCACGTGTATGTGTGTGTGTGTGTGTGTACTTATATATATATATATATATATATATATAGGTCTACTTTGAAACATCTAAAACCCATAGCATCTAATTTCATAACATTGAGACCAGAACATCTAAAACCCATAACATCAAACTTCATAACATCTAACACTACAAATCACAAGAAAGTAACATCCCCTCCACATATAACGACACCAAACTACCAAACACACGCCCTCCCACACCCCCCGTAAATTAAATATACCAACTCCAAGATCGCACTGCAGTGGGAAAAAGTTAATTTCCTAACCCCACTGTATCAAGCCCCCCTGCAGAAACGTAGTAAAAAGTGTGTTTGGTGTTATTATATATGTAGGGAATTTTATTTTCATGTGATCTGTAATGTTAGATGTTATGAAATTCAATGTTATGGGTTTTAGATGTTCTGGTCTCAATGTTATGAAATTAGATGTTATGGGTTTTAGATGTTTTGAAGGGGACCCATATGTGTGGGTGTATATTATAATGTCGATAGGGCAGAAAAGTGAACACCCTTATGTCAACACATCTTAAGCAAAAGCACTAAATCTCAAATGGCCAGAACAGTGATTTTTTTTTTACCCAGGGAAAAAAATCTCTGGGCCATTGTCAGGAATTTGCCATTTCCTCCACTATAGTGTGATCTCACAGTTGGTATATTTAAGTAAGGGGGTTGGGGGGGCAAAGCCTCCACTTTATTTTGTCTGTCGGTTTGTATTTGTTTTTTTTTATTGGCCCAATGATTTTTTTTCCCTCTGGCCATTCAAGGTTTTGTGGTTTTGCTTAAGATGTGTCGATGTAAGGGCATTCGCTCTTCTGCCCTGTCGACATTATAATATAGACCCATAGATTTATATATATATATATATATATATATATATATATATATATATATATATATATATATATATATATATATATAAATAAAAACACACACACACACACACACACACACACTTAAAAATACTTGGCTTCCTATGTACTGGTTGGCAGTAGCACACACAGTGATGTATATAAAGCTTACTCCTATCTCTGTACCTCTGCAGCCAGCCATTAATTTATTTTCATTTCCAGTCTTAGGCTGCCTCAGTCACCTGATGTAGCCAGAGCCAATAGGAATGGCTCCTTGCTGCTTCATACAGCAGCCTAGTGAGGTGCTTTTACAGCATCATTTCTGTCATTCTGAAAATGACATGAAGACCTGTATTAAGGCATTATTGCCTTATTCTCTTTTTGGAGAAGATCTAATGTTAGGCTGTTTTGAAAACAACCCAGTATGCCAAGTTTTTTTTTTCTTCTTCTTTAATTGAACAAGGAATTCTTCAGGACTCCGTGTATGGGTGCAGTAGCATATGTAGAGTTACGTACCCTAGAAATACCAAACAGAAGGTTGCAATAAAATGCAGTTTTTGTTTTTCCCCTTTTGGAAGGGAGGTGGGCACTGTATGTCCAGTAACATGAGCTGCCTTGGTTTGTTGGCATTAAGTTAGCAGTTGTCCTGTTTGGACCTCTTTTGTGACACTTAAAAGCTGATTTTTGCAGATCTCATGTGGCTGTTTTTTCCATTTCAGGAGCTTGTGTTTCATTTATTTGCATTCATTGTTATGCGTAGCCAGTCAGGATTTGATTTTATACTGAATATTGTAAGCTATTGTTTGATCTGCAGTGAATATGACTATGGCTAAATTTGTCCCAGTGCTGCTTTGTCTTTCTACTAGAATTTTTTTCCTCTCACCACAGAACACTTTTTGATGTTGATATTTTCTGACAATTTTGGACTGTTTCTTTTGTCTATTGCTGATGTATTTTACATAATTTTCAAACACCATAGTGTGCATCTGTTTCTGTTTTGAGGAATTGTTCATTTCTATTTGTATTTCTTTAGAATTTTGGATTTTGGCAAAAATTTCTTGTAAAACATTCTCAACTTCTGCAGCTATTCATTGATAGCTTTAATTATTGTTTTAACATTTCCTGATTTTTAGTATGCGATGTGCATATCAAGCATTGTGTTTGCAGCAGTCTTTTCACTTTTTTAGGGCATGTCATGATTATGTGCTTTATATCCTCTGCCATAAGGGAGGTGATGATCTGGTTGTTTTCACAGGTGGTTACTAGGCTTTTGGCCCAAGAGACATTTTAAGCCTACTCGAGCTTACCCCAGATTTACCAAAATATTACTGATGTGTTAATACCAATAGAAATTTTTACAGTTACCATAAAGACTTGAAGACATCAAGTGTTCACAAGCCGCCCCTTTCCATTAGAGGCATAGAAGACAAACCAGTTGTATTTGCTTATGTTTAGGGATGAGCTTTTTCACATGGATGGGAACCCTTTTCCAGAGAATGAGTAATCTTTGAAATGCACTTGTCCCTCCAACATGTCTGGTTTATTTTGCAGACATGATTTAGGTCTGCAGAATGGGTATTCTGATGCTATTTGTTTTTATGTATGTGCAACAAATCCATTCGTGTTGGATCAGAAGATGCCTTGTCAGCTAAGTATAGGTCACCACCTAGCAGTCTGCAGAAGAAGAGTACAGGGATAGGGCTTTGAGATGGTCCATGTAGGACTCAACTCCCATGTTTTTTTTTTTTTTTGCAGTGTGGAACCTCTCTGTTCTCTTAAGCTGTTTGTTGAAGTGCCTTATCAGGTATATGCTGAATGGTACATCTGCTCTTGAAGTAAATTTTTTGAGTACATTTATAAACACGTTAACAGCTTAGTTATGATCAGTGTCACAGTCATAATTCTTTAGCTTTCCTGATGTACAAGTTAAAAATAAGTTTTCAGAGCACAAAGTGTCTAACAGCTTTAAAAGTAGTTACATACTTTGTGTGCCAAAATAACGTCATCCAGAGGAAAAGTACATCTCTTATCAATGAAGAGCTTTAAAAACTGTCTAACCACTTTATTCTGCAGTGGTTTTGTGTTTTTTCTGTGTCAGTGCAAAGTGTTAGTTTTCAAACCTGTCTGTAAGCTTCCAGTGCATTTCTGTGGTGCTGTGTGGAAGTGTGAGTTTCACTGATAAGTTCATATATCAAGCTTGGTACAGCTGGATTCTTGCATATGAATCTAGTTATAGAAAGGCTATATTTTCTCAACTTTTGGGGCATATTCAGCATTCTTCATGTATCGTTATTGGTTTTATTATATTGTGTTAGTAGCATTTGTGTTTTACTAGCTTATGACACACTTCTGTTTGAATTATTTATCTATCTTTATACATAAATATATATATTTAGCTGCTTATTCTGCCAAATGTTGCACTTTGCTTCCTTTTATTAAATGAAAATATATTGTTTGCACTAAACATTGAGTTGAGAAAATTGAGCATGCTGGTACCACGTGAGAGCTATAGCCCTGTATGAAAATTAAAGGTGGAAAACTTTACTGAGATGAAGATTTGAGAGGAGAGAGGAATACAATGGATTAAATAGGAGGAGTTACTGAGGGAGCTTGAAGTTTGCACTTGTCTTTCAGTAAAACGTAAATAAAAACTGTGTTAAGCAGAGTTAAATTTACGTGGAAAAAAAGTATTGGGAAAACTAAAATGGGTGGCAGTTTTTTTATCAAGATTTCTTATTTTCACCCCAACTCTGTGGTATTCAGTTAAGTGATTGTAAAATAGGAAGCTTGATATTTAAAACAGAAGTGAAATAGGAAGTAGAGAGCATGAACTCAATAGCAACAACTGCAGTTTGTACTTAGATTTTGAACTGAGCAGATGGACTTTGCATCCTGGGATATGTACAAGTTAATTATTAGCATGTGAGCTCATCATTTCTGAAATGTATTGTCTTGTGATTTTTTTTTCCCCTATAAACTTTTAAGAAATTAGAGGAAGAAAGAATCCAGTAAACCTTTAACTTAGTAATGTTTTTTCTCTGTGCTTTACATCTCTTTCACATTTTTTGACATTTTCTTTTATATTTCCTTGTTCAGCTGTTTTAGTATAAGTTTAATATTAAATGTGAATTGCCTTTTTTTATTTCTAGTACAGGATGTTCAATTTTCAAAGCTTGTGGCTGATGATTTGTTTAAGACTGTGTATTGAGCTAGCGTATTGTTTCCTGTTGACTTTTTCCCTTCAAAGTGCGACTGCTCATGCTGTTTCTTCCTGGCAAGTTTATTAAGGCTGGCTTATTTTAAGAGAAGAGTAATTGACTTCTTGATGTGCTGAATGTGTCTGGCTGGTGGCAGCATTACCCATTAGCTCCTCATATGAAACACTGCATGCAGGGGTGAATGTGCATACATGCTGGGGGCTGTACATGCAGGGTTGTGTATGCCTATGGGTGGGTGCATGTGGGGTGTGTGCATGCACTGTGTGTTATATATAGATCGATATGCATTCAATATTATCCTTCAGTAAGATACTGAAAGGCAGTGGGCTGATAGCTTCTTCTTCTTCCAGCTTTTCCCAGTTAGGGGTCGCCACAGCAGATCACCTGTCCACTCATGATTGGCAGTAGAGTTTTACAGTGTCGAGTTGCCAGCCCGGTGCCCAACCTTCCACTGAAGGTACACACATGCACATACTCATGCCTAGGGCCAGTTTAGAGTGTCCAATCCACCTACAGCATGTCTTTGGGATGTGGGAGGAAACCGGAGCACCTGGAGGAAACCCACCCGACCACAGGGAGGACATGCAGACTCCACACACTAGGCACCCCAGCTGAGGTTCGAACCGGAGAACCTCTTGCTGTGAGGCAGCAATGCTAATCGCTGAACCACTGTGGCTGCCCAGCAGTGGGCTGATAGCAAGGTGGGTAAAGTCCTGGAAATCCAGTGAATGACTGCTCTACAGTTAAGTGCAAGTTTGCTTTAGTTTTGGTAGATGTTGGTTATAACCCAAGACAGTAGTATGCATTTGCTCTCCACTTATAAGATGAATCACCCCATGCAGATCTTGAGACCACAGACCCGGAATATTTTCTATAAATTGGGGGTAATGTGTGGATTTATCCACCTCATCTTCACAGTTCTGATTAACACATCAAGGCTGTTAAAATGCGTAACACTTGGACAATTTTTTTTTTCAAACTTTTAGTGCCATTCTGACTTACTGAAGAGTAATGCCACTGTAAGAATGATCAGTGTTTTACACCTTTCTTTCATTTATTAATCATAAAGTGACAGCATTTCCTTGCTGTTGCATTTTCAACTTGACTTTTCCTTTTTTATATCAAAGTACTTGAATTGTATGCCTGTACCTTCTTTCTCACTGAAGTAGTCATCCATTTTAGTAGCATGCCTAAAGCAGTCTTGCCAATTTTCATTGTGCATCACACCTCTAAAAAGATTGACTGGGATATTATACTGCTGAGAAAGTGACAGTGCTTGCAGATGAGGAGAATGAAGTTAAAAAAACATAAATCATATCAATTTGTTTTCAGCTGTTTCAGTTGGGCATTTTTGTAATTGATATTCACATTAACATGGCAGAGATTACAACTTATTTATGTTTAAAATGCATATTTAGTTTTATAAACTGGAAAAGTCCACTGCAAAGAAAAAAATGACATGGATACTTTGAGCACATTACTTATGTAGTCTTCACAATTTGTATTTATATTCCCTGATGTAATATTTAGTAGCTGGGGGGGTCAAAAGGTAGGTAGTAATTAAAACAGGCTGTTTCTGACTTCTTTGAGGCAGTAGGTTGAAAGTAAATACTTTATCAGTATTTTTTTTGCTTGTTTCACAGATTCCGTCATTTCCTGGGGTCCTTATCTTTATAGCACTGTGAGTATCCGGAAACACTAGTATTTAAAATGTATTCTTATTGCAAGACACACATTCATCTTCTGTGAGAATTAATTTCACTACTTGCAGGTTCTAGTCTGTGATGGGAATGTGTATGGCGTTTGGATGTTCTGGGCTCTGTTTTGGGATTCAGCTGTTGCTGACTACTAAATCTCCAGAACAAACTCTTTTCATGTAAGTTTACTTCAGTTATGTTGGCCACTGTTGGTCACTAGCTCATGCATGGTGGTAAAATAATTACATTCTTTGGAAGGCATATGTTCATATGATGCATAGTAGCACATAAGATATTAAAAGTGTATTGGAAAACCAAGTATACTGTACTTTAAATATTGGAGCGTTAATTTTCTGTGCTTATCCTTTAGTAAGGTATCATAGAAACATAATTGCATGGAGCCTGTATTTGTTTTTAATCCTTTGACTCTGTTAGTCCCACTAGACTAGTGACATATTTTCAGGAGGCCATAGGTGGCATTTGTACTACAAGAAGAAATTTGGCCTGAGCATTAGACAACTTCCCCTACTCTTTGTTGTGAGGTAGATGCATTTTCGTGGCTGCACTTCTTTCTTCTGTTCTTGGAGAGGAGTGGCCAATAGAAGCAGTGTGCATAATGCGAAAAAAGAATAATGTGCAGTGCAGATGGTGAGTTTGAATCGGGAGATGGCATTCTGTCAGTCAGGCAAAATCAAGGAGAGAATGGAGTGGATTTTACAGGTAGTCAACATTTGACTTTAAAGCTGGTGGAATTGATGTAATGGAGATAGCATCCGGAGGGCTTCTTGATGAAGATTTAGTTTCTATCAATAAAGGTAATCTAGGAGAAGGTCAGAATTTTTTCGGTCAGATGTGAAGGAGAAGGCGGTGTTTGTTGGAGCAGAATGGAAAACAAAATAATTGGCGGATAAGTGGGCAGAATGATGTCTTGGAACAGGAGCTGAGGAAATCGTATGCAGGAGCAGTGGGAAAGTCAAAACGTACTGTATATAGTAAGAGTAAGAAAAATAATGTCATGGTTATTGATATTTTAGTTGGGGCAATTTAGTACTGCCATTATGGTTTGCAGCAAAGGACATTAGATTGCTGATTCATTTGTGAAAAGAAAGTTTTTGTGATTTTGACATTTGAGACTGAAGAATTAAAGGACAATGTTTTCTTCCGTTGTGAAACAAAGGAGGACTGTCTTCCATAGAATGAATGATTTTTTTTCTGGGCCAGGAAACCAGTTAAAGAAGCAGATGCTTCTGCAATTTCAGACTGGTTTGAAGTTGAATTGTGTTTTAAAAAAAAAAAAAAAAAAAAGTTCTTAGATCAGTGTGTCGTTCAGTATATGATATTTTAAAAATTAAAGATGAAAGGGGCATTTGGAATGGGAGGATCGGATGTTGGACGTTATCTTGAAATAAGAAAGATGTTACAATGCATTTGCCAAGTGTTAATGCTGCTGGCAATAGGCAAGCAGTTAGATACATGGGTGAAGAAAAAATACTTTTTTCTGTAGTTATTTTAATTACCTTATAAAGGAATGTGTAAAAAAGGCAAGATTTACTTGATTTGTTGAAGCTATATGTTAGTAAATATGAAAATAATTGTGGGTTAAAGTGTAAAGATAAAGAAGGGGTGGATTTTAGGAAATTAAAGTTTTTAATGTGAGAGATGTGGAAAGTAAGTTTTGAGTAGTGACTAAACATGCAAAAGAGGTGAATTGTGTACTGAGATATCAGAATCATTGAGAGGCATAAAATGTGGGAAGATGTTTTTTTTCTGGTCATAGATTTATGTGGGTTGAATATTATAAAAGTAAGGATGCAACAGCTGTAAGACGTGAACATGGAGGTGTATTGATAAAGAAGTGTTAGGCTGATGACTCATGGTCACTTCATAACTTAATGAGAGAGATTTGTGTTATGGTCTGAATGGTGGATGGTATTTAAAGAGAAATATAAAAAAAAAAATTTGAAGTAGAGAAAAAATATAGTTTTATATATAATAGGATGAGATAAATTCAGAAAGACTTTCATGAATGAAAATTTATTTTAAAATAAAGATAAGTTTGGGTTGTTATACAAGCAGAGGTATTGCTTGAAAAGCAAAAATAGGAAGTGCCTCCTTTCTTGGCTACATTATTGAAAAGTAATGTTGGTATAAAAATTGGGAGAGAAGTGTGTGATCAAAAAGATAGTGTTCAGTAGGGAACAGTATGTTATACATAACAAAGGAATAGGAGTGAAAAATTGAGGTTGGATGTTAAAAATGCTTTCCGATGAAACTCCGGATAGTTTAATGAGAAGTGTATCTTCAATGTGTTAAACTTGGTATTGGATAAAGTTAATGCGGAATTAGTATCTAGTTTAGATAGTATGGGTTATGATGTATGTACTAAATTAAAGGAAGGACAAAGTGTTCGTAAATGTGCATATGTGGTTACAGGAGGGAGTGATAAATTCTGAGATTTGTAAGGAGGTTATTAAATTTGTATGGAAAAAATGTGAAAAAATGTTAATAAATGGAGACCTATAACATTAAAAAATATGGATTAGAAGTTTTTTTTTTATAAAAATAATGCAGGTTAGGTTTAGTGAGCCGATGCATGAAGTTCTGGAGAAAGATGGATGGGAAGAATGATGGTTGTTTGTTTGGGGGAAGTAGGGTTACAGATTAGCAAGGATGAGTTGTGGTTGAGGTCAAGGAGAAATAGAAGTTAAGTTTGTGAATAAAGTAAGCCTGCTAGGGATATGATTTGGGGGGTCATTTAGAATCAACGGGATGGTATTGACCGTAAAGCAATAGGTAGGTTATAGAAATGTTTCATGATGTTTTATAAGAAAAAAGTGGATTTGTTCAGCTTTAAGTAAGACTGGTATCTCTCTAAGGTGTAGATGATTCCTAGTATAAAAGAAAATAATGCATGCATGCAGTTTTGTTTTGAGATGCAATAGGTTAAATCATATGAAAAGGAGGATTCTGTATATAGAAAGTAAAAAGGGGAGTTAAGGTTTAATCAGTTTGATTTGGTATGCAGCTTCAATGTGTTTATATAAAATGTCAGATAAAAAAGACTGGAAAAATAAAGGTTTTTGTGGCTTTGATATGTGATGTTAAATATGGAGAATAGTGGAAAAAGAAATGGAGATTTAAAAGGAAAAGGATTCCTGAAAGTGAAGAGGTTATGGAATATTGGAATAAAATAAGAATGTTTGGTTTGGAAGTTAAAAACGTAATAACTAGGAAGGTTTGGTATAATTATGATAGTGTTGTGGTATAAATCCTTGGGAATTGCTAAGTGGGAATGCTAGTAAAGCTGTGAAAGAAAGAAAATAGGTTTTGCAAGATGAGTCAAGATTTTTTTGTGGAGATTGAGAATAAATAAGCTACCTGTTAAGGGTAATATGTTATATAAAATGTCACAAAGAGTTAGGTTTAAAGGTTTAGAAACTATAGAACATGTTTTATGGTGTGAAAGGGTAAAGAAAATATGGAAAAAGTTTTTTTTTTTTTTTAGATGTTTTCTTTGGAAGATATCAGAGTTGAAAGATTTAAATATGGATATGATTTTTGTATAGGCATTATGGGGATAAAGATAAAATGATTAAGATGGAGAAGTATTTTTTTACAGTTTAAAATATTTGGTATTCAAGGTTAAAAGAAGTTTTATTTAATAAAAAATGGTTTGGTTGAAATATTAAGATGAGGCTGTAGTTATGGCAATGAGTGAAGAAAAATAATGATTAGATTGATTAATTTTTATGAAAATGTATTTCAATTTGTATTTAAGTGATGTTGCATAATTTATTTTGTAAATCTGTAGATAATGTAAATATTGTGAATTTTGTTGACTCAAGTAGGTAAGCCCTCATTTTAACATCTCATCTGAAGGACAACACACACTCAGGAGTGCAGCACTCCACTTGTGCTTCACTGCAGTGTCAGTAATCCAACTACCTGGTGTGGTAATGGAACCCCCACAGCCTTTTGCACCAAAGGCGGTTATGCTACCTGTTTCTTCACTGACTTCACCATTATAATAAATCAGAACATGACAACAATATTTTTTATATTTTGTAGTTCAACTAAAGAATCTACAGATTGGCTGTCATTAGCATGGTAGCTCTTTACATTCAAGTGTCTACAGTAATGTTTTTAATGTTTCTGCAGTTAATTTATGTTTCTGTTGAGCAGTACATCACTAACCCTTGCTTTGGGCTAAACATGTAACATTTCAATTAATGGATGAAAGAGGGAGGGTATTTGTGAACAATCATCAGTAGAATCTGCTGAGAACCATCACTGGTGAACTGGTGCAGTCAGTTATAAGTGGTAGAGATTTATGTGATAAAAGCATAATTGTATTAACCATCCAGGAATCTGTTCTTCACAGCCTGCTTCCCACAGCACTGAAAAGTTCCATTTGTGCTCATCCTGTGTAAAGTGATTCATGAACACAGCTTCCTGTGCAGCTTATTTGAAGGTACCTAAGACTGTATAAGTAACAGCTGTATATGCATGTACAGTCCCAGCTACAAGTTCTGATTAATGTTGCAGATACATTTGAGTGATTGGTAGGCAGTTTGCTGTCTGACAGTGATATGAAAGTTGCCAGAAATCTTTTGAAGTGCTGCATAGGAAAGCTATAGTACTAGTGCCAGTGCTGCAATGAGAACTATATTTTGCTCCTATTCTGCATCACTGGTAGACGTCCTGACACATGCACAATAAAAGCTTCTTTCTTCTTGCATTTGCCAGAAAAACTCTTACTTTGGATCGCGCAAAGCCCTGCATAAAGCACAGGAGTGCACACACGCTCGCACACCATAATGTGTTCTGAACCCCATTCCAGTTCGTTATCTGGAGTAGTTTCAAAGCATTTAATTGCATTTAATATTAAAGTTTTCATTTTCCAGAGGGGTGTACTTTTATAATGTTTTGTCATTTGGTATGAGACGAAAAATGCTCTGTAAAAACTAGGGGTGCAATTTAAAGGAGGAGTTGAAGAGCTCAAGGACAGAGTGAAGAATTATTTTTTGATGGATGTCTGCAAACAGCTTTCCAGAGATGGTGATACAGAAAGAGTTAAGTGTAGCAGACTGTAGAACATAAGTCACTTCATGTTGTAAAGGCTTGGCTCTCATCTTTGATGGTGGCAACCTAGATTCAGCTAGCATCCCAGGTGTGGAGAGGTGAGCACAAAGATGAGAGGTAAGTCTTTTGGGAAAAATCCACTGCTACCTCTGCATGATGTGCACTTAGTTAAACTAAGCAGAAATGTAGGCCTTAAGTGGGCAAGAAATCATTTGCTTGCAGATGTTCTTTGTGTTTCACTGTTGCAGTCATCACACTTGGGTTATCTGCCTGCAGGTAGCCCTCAGTCGGCCCAAATACCAGAGACTTAGTATTTCTGCATCAGTTGCTGTCGCTCCAGGATTGATGTCAGTTTGTCAGGGGTATAAAAACAGGCAGCCGACACCAGTAAGTTAGTCTTTCTTGCCGAGGAGCCTGAAGCAGAAGTAGTTCACACAAGTGCCGGTCAGCCGCTACCTGAGTTTTCTTTTCTGAAGTGAATCATCCTGAAGTCTTCTAAAGCTAAGTACCCAGTTGGCGATCCTTTTTTCTTGCTCTAACCAATGTCAGGAAAAAGTTAATTGTCTCGCCTGTGGAAAGCAAATACCACACCGAGATTCCCATTCATACTGCGTCACCTGTTTAGGCCCAGACCATGACGTACCTCGCTCTTGGTTTTGTGCTTTGTTCAATGCCCAAACTATTCGTCGCCCTTATTGGAGCTAAATACTTTCGCTGTCGATTTCCGTATTCTGAAATGGCTTTGGTAAGCCATCTGACTACTGATCTTCTGAAAGAAAATGTAAGGATAAAGACAGAGACAGACCACACAGGTACAAAACTGCCAACGACATTTCCGTTAAGCTAGTCGCCAGTTCACCGGTACTCAGTGAGACGCTTTTGCAGCCCCTAATGCCCGCTTTGATGGATTCGCAGGCTGCTACCTAGACCCGTTCGGAGTTCGGTATGCCGCGAGACTCTTCTCTGACTATGGAACCAGCGAATGTCTCTACCTTGGATGGGTCCAGAGCCGCTGTGCAGGCACCGGCTTCCAAGGAAGTTCTTCACACTACCGATACTCGACACAAACCAATGACTTCTTTTGCATCTTCAGTTCTGTCTAAAACTACTGAGTTTCTAAGGCCTAGAGTACAAGCTATGCCTAAAAAAACGACCCAAACTCAAGCACCTGCTTTCTTGCCACAACATCAAATGCTTAAAATGGCAGAAGACCTGATTATGCTGATTAGAGGAAGCCAGCCTTCCCCCGCTAAGAGAAAGAGACCTGTCCCCAGCAGATTTAACAGACCGAGTCAGATGACTCTGAGGCTTCTGAATATGAAGACATGCCTTTATCTGTTTGAGGATTCAGATGCAGAGGAATCCATTCCCTCTGCTTCACCTCCAGAGGATTTTTCTTTTGGCGAAACCCTACCTACTTTGAGAGCATTTCCACTGAGAATGCCAAGACTATCCTCAGTCCAAGAAGAGACTCAGAGAATGTTTAGATTTGCCACAACATAGACCTTTAGCAATACCTCCAGTTCTGGATGTTTTGGATGATGTCTTTATGAAATCTAGTCTAACTCTTGATACTTTACCCCCTACTCCTAGGAAGCCAGATAGGTACTACAGAGTTCCTCACTCTCACAAATTTATTTTAAAAAATCCTACTGCTAACCCAGAGGTCATCTCCCAGGGGCCTAAAGGTATAAAAGCAACTACTGCTAAGAATCCCACCCCTCGGACACATGCTGAAGTACCAGCAACTTATTATGGAACTTGTTGAGCAGAAATTAGCTACCTTTACAGACTGTGCGGAAAGTATAGAATTACAAGAGCTTATGCATTCTGCAAGCCAAGTCAGCAAGCATACTTTGCAATGTGGCTTTGACGCCCTAGAAGCATCTTGCAGGGCAACAGTCACTGGTTCTGTACTGAGAAGGCATGCTTGGCTTAAGGAGCAGACCTTGCCAGACCATGTCAAATCAAAATTGCTAGACGCTCCTTTGAACAAGGACAATCTGTTTGGCACCAAAACAGAAGAGGTTCTAAAAAAAGATGGAAGAAAAAGCTAAATCTATGCAGGCAGTCAAAGATTTCTTGCAAGTGCAGCCTCCTAGATTCAGTAGGCATTGCCCCTTGAAGCACTGGTCCTTTCCAGCCCCCTCAAAGCCATCTCAAACTAGACCCAGGGGAAACAGACCCCCCCAGACTACAGTCTCAGGGTATGCAGAGATTTAAGCAATGGAATGCCTCCACTTCAAAAACAGGGAGTGCTACGCCACCCCCTTATGGAAAGAATTCACAATGACTTCTCAACTCCTCTCCTCACCTCTGCCCAACTGCTCATGCCCCTAGGAAGAAAGCTTGCACATCATGCAAAAAACTGGACCTCCATCACCAAAGATCGATGGGTCCTCAACATTGTATCCCAGGGGTACAAATTTTACTTCATCACTGCCAACCCCAAAAGGGTTCCCAGACCTTCCTCCAAACCAGTGGGCAGAGACACAAAACCAAGTTCAATCCCTTCTCTCCATACGGGCAATTCAACCTGTTACTGCAAAACAGATAGGTCAAGGGTTCTACTCCAGACTTTTCCTGGTACCCAGAAAAGAGAGCACTTAGCACCCAATCCTGGTGGTATCAAAATTCAAAATGCTCACACTTCAGCAGCTTCTTCCTATGCTGTCCAAAGATGCCTGGTTAGCCACCCCAGACCTAAAAGAAGCCTATCTGTACATCCCTGTCAGGGAATCATGCAGGAAATACCTATGTTTCAGGGCAGGATCTATGCATTATCAGTTCTCTGCACTTCCCTTTGGCTTATCCACAGCTCCCAGAGTATTCACAAAATGCCTGGCTCCAGCCATTGCCTATTGCGGACAGAGAGAAATTCAAATTTACCCGTACTTGGACAACTGCCTGATTCAGGCAGACAGTCAGGAAAAGCTGTTGCAGCACCTGACATTTGTAAAGAGCCTTCTAACCTCCCTGGGGTACGCTATCAACGAAAATAAATCAAAACTAGTCCCCAGTCAAAAGATTGTATTCCTGGGAGCAAGCTGGGACACAGCATCCCAGATGGCATTCCTTACTCCAGAAAAACAAGCCTATCTGACCACTTCACTCAAATGGCCACCAGAACCCAGCTATCCGCAAGGAAAATCCTGCAGGTCCTAGGGTTCATGGTCTCTTGCATTGTACTAATTCCATATGCCATACTGCATATGAGGAAACTCCAGTGGTACTTAAAGTCTTTGATGACAACATTCTCAGGACTTGGAAACTGTAATACTTATCATGCAACATAAGCAACAATAAAACAGCATATGTCATAACCAAACAAAACAAAATAAACACCACAGGTTAACTTTCAAACTTCAAAATTTATTGTAAAATACTTCTCAGAAAGCCTCGGCCCAGCAATACAAATTAGAAAAAAAAAATAAACATTTACATTTATCAATCACATCTTCAATTTTAATTATAAAAACATTAAATTTTAATAATTTAAAATCATATAAAACTATGTTTAAACTATTTAAATATCATATTCATACTACTTCCATTGCATTATTCGATTTAAATTTAGTCCACTATTGTATTAACATTTTTTAGATACCGTATTCCTTAACATATAATTGCACATTTTTTGAAAATGCTTAATTAAAATGGTATAAATTCATTATAAAATACCAACTTTCATGTATTTAAAAACAATTTGTTATTAAATTGTTCTGCAATGCAATTATTCATCTTTCTATTTCTTTCTCTCTAAAAGAGATTTTCTTTATTTCTAATATTATAATTTTTACAACATTGTTAAAATATTTTTTACAGCGAAATAGAAAAGTATAAGTATTTAGCTATATTGGAAAATTTTTTTATTTTATTTTTTTTTTTTTCCATATTTTTTATTTATTATTTTATATAATTACAATTGTGAAAATGAATGCTTCATTAGTTAACATAAAATTAGTATTGGTTAAATTCTGTGTTTTTTCCCTATGTACTATGAACCCCATGTATATATATATTTCTGCCTCTCTTGTATGATGTCATCCCAAATTGTGTTCTCAATGAGATAATTTCCTTCTTAACAAAATCCCAGTATTCTTGTATCATTAATCACAGGAGAAAATTTTGTTTGTATATTTAGTTACAAAAATAATTTATCTGTATTTTATTCATTTTATTATATTATATAACTATATACTATATTTTTATTTTTTATTATGAAATAGAAATATCATTAAATGTTCATTCAATCAATCATTATAGCCTCTGTCAATAAACATGTTAGCTGCTTTTTTCAGAGCTACACTAGCAGCAGAGAGGCATCACTACTTCTTTTTTGATTCTAATATTCCCATATGGAATATAGCTTAATGTGTGAGTTAGGAGCAAACTGAACTACAACCACACATTTTTTCATATCATCTATCTCCATGTATACTAGTAGTTATTTTTTTTTTTACCATTAATTTAAGTAAGTGTAGTAGAAAATTAATTAATTTTATCTCCTGTACAAGTATCATCAAATTTACTACCAATATCATTATTTCAATTCATAAATATAGTAGTAGTAAATAATTATATCCCATATCATATAAAAAAATTATGCGTCTATAAATATAATATAACCAATGACATTTTTTTGAAAAAAAGAATATCATACCTTGTCTAAGGACAGAGTTTCTTTGGTGGGCAGCAGCACGCAACCACAACAGCGGACTTCCCTTTACTCAACTCCACACCGCCCAGACCCTAACAACAGATGCATCAGACTATGCCTAGGGGGCACATGTGGACATTCAGGGCCACTGGAGCCCAAGTCAAATTTATCTGCACATCAACCAAAAAGAGATGCTAGCTGTTCAGCACGCTCTAACAGCTTTCAAATCCCTACTCTCACCAGGACCCCTGCTAATAAAAACAGTCAACACCACAGTTATGTGGCACATCAACAGACAGGGGGGAACCCACTCTTACCCACTCTGCAGGCTAGCCATGGTCCTGTGTAACATGGCCCTGGACATGCATGTTCATCTGCAAGCTCAATTCCTGCCAGGCAAACAAAATTCACTGGCAGATTACTTAAGCAGAAACCTCCTAGACCCACACGAGTGGCAGTTAGAACCCAGCACCTTCAGCCTTCTAATCCAGAAATGGGGGACACCAGAGGTGGACTTCTTTGCCTCCCCCTGCAATCACCAGCTCAGCAAATTCTGTACCAGGGACACCTCACAGCAGGGCCTGGAAAGTGGATGCCCTATCCTTCCAGTGGGAAAACCTCTCAATCTGTGCACCCCCCCCTCTGGCCCTTCTCTCAAGAATATTACTCAAGATAAGACAGGACAGATCAAGGACAATCCTGATTGCCCTGGACTGGCCACGCCAGCACTGGTACCCACTACTGCGCAACCTGTTACCGGTGCCACCCTGTCACCTACTCCAGATCCCAACCCTCCTCACTCAGCAGGGGGGGGGGCATATCTTGCATCCGCAACTGCAAACCCTGAATCTTGCATCCTGGCTTATTCCTTGAATTCACCCCCCAGTGACCAGCCAAAGCAAGCAGGTGCTGGACATCATTCTTGAAGCTAGAAGACCCAGTACAAGGAAATCCTATGCTGATAAGTGGAAAAGGTATTGCTCCTGGATTCAGTCTAAAGGAAGAGGACACAGCACTACCCTCCTTACCTGTAATCCTGGATTACCTAGCAGACCTACTCCACAGAGGCCTATTCTACTCCTCCGTTAAGATCCATGCCTCTGCCATCTCGGCTCATTACAACACTGAGCCACCTCTTTTCTCTCACACTCTCATCAAACAGTTCCTTAGAGGGGCAAACAACTTAAGGCCAACAAGGAGAGCACCTACCCCTGCTTGGGACCTTAACTTTGTATTGGAAAAGTTCATGCTCCCTCCCTTTGAGCCTGCAGCATTAGCAGAGTTAAAATTCCTTTCTTGGAAAACAGCATTGCTTTTGGCCATCACTTCAGCTAGAAGAGTGTCTGAGCTGCAAGCACTTATGGCTGTGGAAACCTTCATTATTTTTCATGTGGACAGGGTCTCCCTCAGGACTAATCCTTCCTTTATGCCTAAAGTGGTGTCCAGTGTGGCTCTCAACCAATCTATCCATTTGCCATCCTTTTTCCCTAATCCTCAAAATAAAGGGGAAAGGATCCTGCACTCCTTGGACATGCACAGACAGCTCAGATTCTACCTGGATAGGACTAAAGCCCTTCAAGAAATCTGACCAGTTACTACTCAGTTTTGCACCAGGGGCAGAGGGCAAGGCCATTTCAAAACAAACAATCTCCAAATGGATAGCACACTGTATCCATTTCTGCTGCAAGCATCATGGGAAACTAACCCCTCAGGGGGTCAGAACACTTTCCATTAGGGCAATTTCTACCTCTACAGCATTCCTCAGGGGAGTCCCTACCAGGGAGATTCTGGAAACTGCTACCTGGAGTTCTGTACACACCTTCACCAAGCATTACCACCTGCCTATCTTTTCCAAATCCAGGGCGTGTTTTGCAATAGCAGTCCTGCAGGGCATACTAGCCAGCCCCAACTCTTCTTGACTGCGTCCACCCTTTTTTCAGCTTTGGGAATCAACCCGTGTGTGATGACTGCAACAGTGAAACACGAAGAACATAGTACAGTTGTGTCGCTTACTATAAATGTAGATGTTCGAGTGTATTCACTGTTGCAGTCCTGGTTTCCCCTCCCTCCAGCCCCCCCTTCTCTTTCTCTCTCTTCTCTCTGTGTCTGTTACTCACCCCTTACAGGGGTATTGGTACTGGTAAAAAGAAATACCAATGCAGCCCAAAGTAAAATTCACAACGGCTTTAATCATTCAAGGTCTAAAACAACATCATCTGTAACTGACTAAGTGCTTTCACCCAACCAAGGGCATCTTCAGAGTCTGTTAATTCATGATTACAGATCGTATTTAAAGAAATTTCTAACCAGACAATAACCAATAAAGCATAAACATCAATTAAATAATTACCATCAATAATTATTCACTTAATTCACCACATATTAACCCTTCACAATAGTGCCACAGTAAATGTTGTAATGTATCATTTTGTAAAATGTTCACAAATTTACACTTTAAAAAAACTGTTGCGTTAAATGTTATAAATGTAAAACAAATTCATGTCAAGTTCTCCTAAAAATAAATCTAAAAATAAAAAAGATAAGTAGATTGATAAATAAACTACTAATGTGTTTTTTTTTTTTTTTTTTTTTTAAGATTTTAGTATTTTATACCAGCAAAGCCTTTTGTTTTAAAATACAGGCTAAAGAGACAACATCATTGATGCCAGGCTTTGTACTGGCATCCAATCTAACTTGCCATAAGCACTCCTTTACTTCCAACATGTTCTGATAATCACCCCCAAAATCTCTTGTGCAAATCTTATCTATAACAAAAAATGTAAATTTATTAAAACTTACACATCTTTGACTGTGAATAAATAGGGAATTTGTTGTTTTTTTGTTCTTTATGTCTCTTGTATGTTCAAGTATTCTTTGTCTTAATTTTCTAGTTGTCATTCCTATATAGAATGCAGGGCAAGATAAGCAGGTTGCCACATAAACAACCATACCAGTGTTACAATTACAGTAACTAGGGCTTGCTATCGTTCTTTTGTAATTCCCAATTGTAACGTAAGCGCCATCGTTAATAAACTTACATGCCTTACATTTACCACACTTAGCCATCTTGGCTGGTCTCATACTAGCGGGTTTTTGTTTCCTTTCCAACAGCTCCTTGATGTTTGTACCTCTACTATTGGTAAACCTAGGGGACGCCCCTATTATTTTAGTAATATCTTCAGAAAATATGCTAAACCAACCTGTTTCAATAATTTCCTTATAATTTCCAGAATTTTCATTATAAGGTAGTATTAAACCTACATGAGAATTGTTAATTATGTGCCTTTTCTTGGGAATGTTGACCTTTCCAAAGTTAGTATCGGACAAAATAGGTTTAAAACCTACATTTCTTCCAAGTAATATTTCATTCTTGGTCAGTATTAGCAGATCCTTGGGGTATCCCCTCTCTAAGAACATATCAGTAAGTGTATTTAGTTCTTCAAGAAATTTGTCTTCCTCACTAGTTATTCTCGATGCCCTAATTATTTGGCCTTTAACTAAATTCCTTTTCATATAATAGGGATGACAACTCAAAAAATGTAGGAAAGAATTACTGTATGTCTTTTTTCTGTAAATGTTTGAATGTATTTTCTCTTCCTTTATGAAAAGGTGCAAATCTAAGAAGTCAATAGAATTCCTACCAACTTTGCTAGTAAACCTCAAAAATGTAGTTGTCGTATTCAAATATTTTATAAATTCCTCCAGTTCGTAGTCATTACCCTTCCACAAAAGTAATATATCATCCAAGAACCTCAAATAAATTAACATCTTAGGAGCATATGGTGAGGACAGCACATATTGAGTTTCCCAATCAGCAAGCACCAGGTTAGCATATATGGGTGCACACCTGGCACCCATTGCTACCCCTATAGTATTCTGCTTCAGATTGAATGAAAATTCTGGAAATTATAAGGAAATTAATGAAACAGGTTGGTTTAGCATATTTTCTGAAGATATTACTAAAATAATAGGGGCGTCCCCTAGGTTTATCAATAGTAGAGGTACAAACATCAAGGAGCTGTTGGAAAGGAAACAAAAACCCGCTAGTATGAGACCAGCCAAGATGGCTATGTGTGGTAAATGTAAGGCATGTAAGTTTATTAACGATGGCCCTTACGTTTACAATTGGGAATTACAAAAGAACGATAGCAAGCCCTGGTTACTGTAATTGTTAACACTGGTATGGTTGTTTATGTGGCAACCTGCTTATCTTGCCCTGTATTCTATATAGGAATGACAACTAGAAAATTAAGACAAAGAATACTTGAACATACAAGAGACATAAAGAACAAAAAAACAACAAATTCCCTATTTATTCACAGTCAAAGATGTGTAAGTTTTAATAAATTTATATTTTTTGTTATAGATAAGATTTACACGAGATTTTGGGGGTGATTATCAGAACATGTTGGAAGTAAAGGAGTGCTTATGGCAAGTTAGATTGGATGCTAGTACAAAGCCTGGCATCAATGATGTTGTCTCTTTAGCCTGTATTTTAAAACAAAAGGCTTTGCTGGTATGAAATTCTAAAATCTTAAAAAAAAAACACATTAGTAGTTTATTTATCTATCTACTTATCTTTTTTTATTTTTAGATTTATTTTTAGGAGAACTTGACATGAATTTGTTTTACATTTATAACATTTAACACAACAGTTTTTTTAAAGTGTAAATTTGTGAACATTTCACAAAATGATACATTACAACATTTACTGTGGCACTATTGTGAAGGGTTAATATGTGGTGAATTAAGTGAATAATTATTGATGGTAATTATTTAATTGATGCTTATGTTTTATTGGTTATTGTCAGGTTACAAATTTCTTTAAATATGATCTGTAATCACAAATTAACTGACTCTGAAGATGCCCTTGGTTGGGTGAAAGCACTTAGTCAGTTACAGATGATGATGTTTTAGACCTTGGATGATTAAAGCCGTTGTGAATTTTACTTTGGGCTGCATTGGTATTTCTTTTTACCAGTATTGGTACTGGTATTTACTTTTTACTGGTAGTGATTTTCCCATCATACCTTAGCTCCCTACTGGGGGGCTCCTGACATTTGGGGCAAGAAAAACTGATGTAATGACATCAGCTGCATGTTTTTATACCCCTGACGACCTGATGTCAGTCCTGGAGTGACAGCAACCGACACAGAAATACTAAGTCTTTGGTATTCGGGCCGACTGAGGGCTACCTGCAGGCAGATAACCCAAGTGTGATGACTGCAACAGTGAATACACTTGAACATCTACATTTATGGTAAGTGTACACAACTGTACTTTGTTCCTTAGTAAACCTTGGCTTTAAACTTAATGTATAGTCTAAGTACTTTATCTGAGGCAGAATGAGATTTGCATTGTTTTGAATATATTGGTTTCTGGAGAATAAACCTTTAGTGTTTTAAAGGGTGTCTCATCCCAGTGAGCTTAAGACATGCACACCAAGTAAAATCAAAAAAGTAAGGAAGGAGCTGTTATATAATTTCTCAGATGTAATTGAAGAACCACAGTAGAGCTAGCCACCAGTGAGTGAACATTGGCTTAAATTATTGTCACTGTTGATTAACAACCTTGACCCCATGTTTAAAAAATAAAATGGGAAGAGGGGTGGTGGGTGGATGGATTTTTTCACAGTTTAATTGTGAATCTTGCATTATAGTACATCTTAGGCCCTTGGACTCAGATTTTTGCATAGCAGTCCATAATCCGTAAATGGGCAGCCAGAACATCAGTAACTGCACCACTGAAGACTGATTGTCCAGTCAAGGGAGAGGACATTCCTTGGTTCACTTTTCCTCTGACTAAGACAGCTATACACTTTGGAGTTCTGTAGTTGGAAGAGTTTCTTGCTGTTTTCCTGTAAGGGGATACAAGAGTAACTTGTCTTTCATATTTATCATTTTGTCTGTAAAGGAATGGAAAGTATAATTTGTATCTGTTCAGGTTTGTGTTTTGAAATATTTAAAACTCAGCTGAGATGTCTCAACTTCCCTGATATTACACAATTGCAAATCATCTCAAAACTGTTAAGATGAATCTGTTGCCAGTCTCTGTATCAAGTGCCTTCTTGTCCCATGCTTTTAATTCCAGTGCTGTTTAGTTTTTTGCATGTCCATGATTTTTTTTCCCTTCATGAAGTAAGCTTAAGTTATACCAAGATTCTGAGAAGACGTCCTGGTGTAACTGCTGCTCATTTCTACTCGGCTGGAAAGTGATTCTAATGAAGTTTTAAATGAAAGTGCTCCTGTTTCATTTAGATGTTCATCGTGTTTCACTGTTGCAGTCATCACTGTAGGGTTCTTCCTGCCGGCAGGCAGCCCTCGGTTGGCCAGAATCCTAAAGTCTGGGTCCGGCGTCGGCAGTGTACTCACCCTCCCTGACGTCAGTGCGCCAGGGGTACAAAACTTCCAGCCGACGCCATGTTCTCCAGTCTTTCTTGCTGTGCGGTGGAAGCAGTTCGCTAGTGCCGGTCGGCTGACTCCTGTTATTTTTGGTGCTTCATACCGAAGACATTCTTCTTTTCAAAGCTAAGTACCCCGTTGGGGAAACTTTTTTCTTGCTCCAGACCGATGTCTGAAAAAGTTAATAATTGTATTTCATGTGGGAAGCAAATACCTCATAAGGATTTTCACTCTTACTGTATTCCTTGTCTAGGCCCTGACCACGACGTAGCTAGTTGTCGGTTTTGTGCTAGATTTAATCAACGTACTATTAAACGGAGATATGATTTTGCCTTTCATTACTTTGGGAGGCGATTTAATTATAACATGTCGTCGGACACGCTTCCAACTATCGGAGTTCATAAAAGGCGCAAGGATAATGATAGGCCTCCGAGGTCCAAATCAGATGACAGTTTACAATCAGAGCCAGCTGTCGGTTCAGCTGTTGTCAGTGAAGCCGCCAGCTGTATCAGCCATTTTACAAACCGTTTTGCGCGGACTCCCCACCGCCAACTAGGCCTTCGAATACTTCAGGTGCAGGACCTTCGGATAATGCTCCCTCGGATGGATCCGGAGCCGCTGTGCAGGTACCGGCTTCCGAGGGGGTTTTCAGGCCTACGCAGCTTCAGGTAAAGGCAAAGACTCCTTCTAAAACAAAGATTCAAGCCCAGGCCTCCTCTGATCCGGAACCTAAATCTCAAAAACAAATGCTTAAAATGGTGGAGGACTTGGTAACTATGATTAGGGGTTCTCATCCCCCTCCTGACAAAAGGCCAAGACAAGAATTGGATTATGAATCCTCTGATCAGGCATCTATTTCTTCAGTGTCTTCCTCTGAACAGGATTATACTTTCCCTCCTTATGAGGATTCTGATGCTGAGGAATCCATTCCTTCAGCTTCTCCTCCTGAGGATTATTCTTTTGGGGAAACTTTACATGACATGAGGGAACATTTTCACTGGGAAGGACAGGAGTACTCTGAATCTAAGAGAAGGCTTAGGGATTTCCTTCTTCTTCCCCAACACCTCCTATTTTGGATAGTGTGGATGATGTCTTTTCTTGAGTCTAATTTAACTCCTGACTCCTTTCCTCCGGCCCCTGCTAAGCCTGATAGATATTACAGAGTCCCTGACTCCCACCAGTTTCTGTATAAAAATCCTACTACTGATCCAGAAACCATTTCTCAGGGTCTTAAGGGTGTTAAGGCCGCCACTGCTAAAAACCCTATTCAGTCAGATGAGGATTCTAGAGCTTTGGAGAGATGGGGCAAAAAAGTGTACACTTCTGCTACTTTATCTATTAGGGCTTTAAGTTGTCAATTCCATATGTTGAAATATCAGCAATACCTTTGTCTGTTATGAAACAAAAACTGGGTACCATTTCTGCATGTGCAGACAATAAGGAATTACATGATTTGATGCATGCTACTGAGCAGGTGGGGAAACGTACCTTGCACTGTGGTTTTGATTCTTTGGTGGCCTCTTGCAGGGCAGCTGCCACTGGCACAGTCATTAGAAGGCATGCTTGGTTAAAGGAACAAAATTTGCCTGATCAAGTGAAAGCAAAGTTACTGGATGCTCCTGTTCAACATAATGTTTTGTTTGGGTCTAAGGCTGAAGAGGTTATAAAGAAAATGGAGGATAAGGCAAAATCCATGCAAACGGTTAAGGATTTCTTACAAGTTCAGCCTCCTAGATTTAGCAGAAATTGGCCAGCTAAAAACTGGTCCTTTCCCAGCTCAGACAGGCCTTCGAGGGGTAGATATAGGTGCCCCAGAGGGAGGGCCCAAGCACAGACCTCTTATAGACCTAGACAGTGGAGTGCTTCCACCTCCAGGGGTGGAGAAGATAGGTCTCAACCTTATAGGAAACAGGCTCAATGACTCCCCCTGCATGGCTCCAGGAACCTCTCTCCTGGAAGCTCCTCTGGGAGGAAAACTTTCTCTTTTTCACCAAAATTGGACTTACATAACCCAAGACAAGTGGGTTCTGAATGTCGTTTTAAGAGGTTACAAATTCCACTTTCACACCTTACCAAAACCAAACGGATGGCCAGACCTATCAAAAACTCAATGGGCAGAGGCATTAAAATAGGTGAGGTCCCTAATGGCTATGAGGGCCATAGAACTGGTTCCAAATTCAGAGATGGGACAAGGCTTTTATTCAAGACTCTTTCTAGTTCCCAGAAAGCAAAATACTTGGAGACCCATCCTGGATTTGTCAGTCTTAAATACTTTCCTGGAGATACCAAAGTTCACGATGCTTACTCCGCAGCAGCTCCTGCCAATGTTGAGCAAAAATGCATGGATGGTGACATTGGATTTAAAGGAGGCTTACCTACACATTCCTATCAGACAGGAGTGTAGAAGATACCTCAGGTTCAAGGCAGGCTCGAAACATTACCAATTCTCTGTGCTGCCCTTTAGCTTGTCTACTGTGCCCAGGGTCTTTACCAAGTGCCTGGCTCCAGTAGTAGCTTACTGCAGACTCAAGGGAATTCAAATTTACCCTTATCTGGACGACTGCCTTATTCAAGCAGACAGCAAGGACATTTTACTCCAGCACCTGGAATTTGTTCCGAATCTACTCAAGTACATGGGATTCACTGGGAACGTAAAAAAGTCAAATTTGACACCCTCTCAACAGATAACTTTCCTGGGTGCTATTTTAAACACAGCAACCCAGATGACATCAGAAAAACAATTACAGATGGCTTCAACTTTCAAAAGCCTGGCATTAATGTCTCAGCTAACTGCAAGGAAATTCCTGCAGGCTTTGGGTTACATGGCTTCCTGCATCCTATTCATAGCACATGCAAGACTGCATATGAGGAAGATACAATGGTACCTAAAAAGCGTATGGTCCCAGCATTGTCACAGTCTAGAAACAGAGATTGCTGTCTTGCCTTGCCTGCAAAAGGAATTCCATTGGTGGGCCATGGCATGTCTTCAAAACAAAGGGAAAGCCTTCAGTCTACCTCCATCCTACCAAGTGATAACCACGGACGCCTCGGATTATGCATGGGGAGCCCACTTGCAAGGAAAAGGCCTGCAAGGTTTTTGGACAGAGGATCAGAAGCATCTACATATCAATTTAAAAGAGATGTTAGCTGTGCAGAATGCCCTCTTGCCTTTCAGGGATCTTTTACAGCCAGGGCAGCTACTGATAGGGACAGACAACACCACAGTTATGTGGTACATAAGCAAGGGGGTTCGCACTCCTACCCCCTTTGCAGACTAGCCATGACTCTATGGAACACAGCACTAGCTTGCAAAGTGGACCTACAAGCTCAATTCCTGCCAGGGAAACAAAACACTTTGGCAGACAGCCTGAGCAGGAACCTGTCATACCCACACGAGTGGATGCCCAAATATTCAAGGTGATTACAGAAGCCTGGGGCTGCCCGGACATAGATCTATTTGCATCTCCCCACAACTACCAGTTACAGACTTTTTGCACAAGGACATATCTCAAGCTAGCATGGAAAGTGGATGCTCGCTCATTCAGTTGGAGGAACCTCTCTGGGTATGCCTTTCCACCACTACCTTTTCTACCAAGGGTGTTATTAAAAATAAAGCAGGACAAACCAAAGTTGATCTTACTAGCCCCGACAATTTTAGTACTCAACACTGATAAATCTATCCCAGGAACCTCCTTGGAATCTACCTCAGATTCCAAATCTTTTGTCTCAACATCAGGGCCAGGTCCTGCACTCTCATATCAAAACTCTCAGCTTGGCAGCCTGGCGTATTCAGGGTCTATGATTAATCCTACCCTTTCCAAACAGGTCATGGATGTTATCTTAGAAGCCAGAAGGCCTAGCACTAGGAAATCTTATGAAGGTAAATGGAAGAGATTTTGCACCTGGATGCATGCTCAGGAATCAGATCCTCACATTCCAAATATTCCATTGATTTTACATTACCTAACAGATATGTTGCATAAGGGTTTATCTTTTTCCTCCATAAAAATACATGCCTCAGCTATCTCTGCAGATTATAATACAGATCCTCCAATTTTTTCACATCCACTTCTGAAACAATATCTCAGAGGAGCAAAGAATTTAAGGCCCCCTAGGACACCACCCATTCCTGCCTGGGACCTCAATCATGTCCTGGAAAAACTTACTGTGCCTCCTTTTGAGCCTGCTGCCACATCTGATATAAAGTATTTATCATGGAAGACTGTTATCCTGCTGGCTTTAACTTCAGCCAGGAGAGTCTCGGAGTTACAAGCGCTCATGTTTGTGGAACCTTACATTAGTTTTCATCAAGACAGGGTTTCTTTGAGGACTAACCCTACTTTCATGCCTAAAGTGGTTTCTAAAGTGGCTTTAAACCAAACTATTCACCTTCCAACTTTTTCCCCTAATCCACAAAATAAGGGGGAGAGGATCTTGCATTCTTTGGACGTGCACAGACAGCTTCGCTTTTACCTGGAAAGAACCAAGGATATCAGGAAAACAGAACAACTGTTTGTTTCTTATGCAACAAATTCCCAAGGCAAAGCTATTTCAAAACAGACCATTTCTAAATGGATTGCTCATGGAATCAGATTTTGTTACTCTCATCATGGAAAGAAAATTCCAGGAAAAATTAGGACTCACTCTACCAGAGCTGCTGCTACTTCAGCTGCCTTTCTCAGGGGAGTACCTACCAAAGATATTTTGGAAGCTGCAACTTGGAGTTCAGTGCATACTTTCTCTAAGCACTATAATCTCCCTCTTTATTCTAAGTCTAGAGCAGGCTTTGCTTCTGCAGTCTTGCAAGGCCTTCTAGCCGTCCCTTCTACTCAATAACCACCACCCTTTATCTCAGCTTTGGGATTCAACCCTACAGTGATGACTGCAACAGTGAAACACGATGAACATAGTACAGTTGTGTACACTTACCATAAATGTAGATGTTAGAGTGTTTTCACTGTTGCAGTCTGGGTTACCCACCCTCCTGTCCCCTGTTATACTTTTATTGGTGTGATTCCCTTCTTCACCCTTTTTCTGAGGTGTATTTGCTACAGGGTATGGGGTTTGTTGTACGTTTCATTTTTTTTTTTACTTTTAGCCTTTACTTTTGGGCACCTGACATCTGGGGCAAGAAAAACTGGAGAACATGGCGTCGCTGGAAGCTTTGTACCTCTGGCGCACTGACGTCAGGGAGGGTGAGTACATAGCCGATGCCGGACCCAGACTTTGGGATTCTGGCCGACCGAGGGCTGCCTGCCGGCAGGAAGAACCCTACAGTGATGACTGCAACAGTGAAGACACTCGAACATCTATATTTATGGTAAGTGTACACAAGTGTACTTTTTGTATTATCAGAAATTTGAATATGGCTTAAAGTGAAACCTGTTTTTTTGTAGTCAGGGTCTCAGCAAGGATTTACCTGTTAAAATAATTTCTTAACCCATCCATATCCTTGCAGTGTTGTGTGAGGATTGACCATTAATGAGGAATTTGCCTCATCAGATGTCTTATAAGTAGTGCCTTCCCACATTTTATATACAAGTGTTGTAGAAAACTGTTTGTATCTAGAGATTTAAGGTAGTTGTTTGGATCCCTGCATGTGCAACATCTGTTTAAGAGCAGGTGAGGCTATACTGTGTCTTTTAGTACATTCAGGCTGTTTGTTTTGAATTTGTTTCAGCTTCTTTTTGAATGACTTCCTAACTTTAAGATTAGAAGTCTGAAATATTTCACCAGTCCTTACCAAGAAGGTGGTGAAGGTAACTGTTAAAAGAAACCATCTGTCAAATGTAATTTGTATCTGTGACATGATTCTTCTGGTCTTTAATCCATCAGTAAGGACACTTGGTGTAACCCCGTGGCAAAGGGCTTTAATACAAAGTCATGAAACAGAATACAAATGCATTCCATTTTTGCCTTTTGCAAAAGTTGATTGGTATGCAGTGGCTGTCTTTTTCCATTTTTTTCCATAAAGTGATTTTTATATGAAAGTAAGACTTTTAAAAACTGACCATTGTCCTGTCTGACTGTGCCCTTCTAGCCATGTAGCTGACAAGGATATTACATGATAACTTGGTTCTGGGTGTCGTAAGTGCTTGGTTCAGCTTCTACCACGTGGTTTCTTTATTACAAGTTAGAAAACATTTTTCTTTGCTTTCCCAAAGACTTACCTTTTTCCACATTGTGCTGCAGGCGCTTGCACTTGGAGCAGGTAGTATTTTTGATGTCTTTAGGTATTTTTTGGGATGGCAGATGTAAATAAGCTGGAAGCTGATAAAAGGGAAGTGAACTGACTAATGGGAGAGGAAAAGCAAGGTGAACAGAAGTGTAAGATTATTTAATGAATAATAAAAGTATTTCTATTATTAAGTATTAGTTGTACAACTTATTTATAAATGATTCCATTAATCTCATCCTCTGGAATGCTAGGTGCTTCCAGCTATAAAATCATGTCACCAAACTACTTAAAAGAATAGCTACTTACAGCCTGAGTAGAGAAACACTTTATTGGTTTGAAAGCTATTTAAGTAACCGTTCTCACTCAGTACAATGGCAGATTGCTTATTTGACATTTCTACCCACTTACTTCTGTGTTAAACTAGGTTGTGTCTTAGGCCTACTTCTTCTTTTCAGTATATTTAATGGCATGTGGAAAGCTACAGGAAATAGTGCTAATTTAACACACAGATGACTTCATACTGCTCTCATCTGTAACCACAGTCGATACACTGCAGTCAGTTACACAACAAGCACTCGGTTCCCATAAAGAAATGACTAAGTGATCAACACAATTACAGTGACGGCTGGTGACTTCAAATTAAAGGGGGGCTGCAGGAGACAGCTGAATGGGTGGGACCAATGGGAAGGGGTGTGGACAACTAGAAAGAGGTGGGGCTATGCTCAAAACCACAACTGGAATTTTAATTAAATTCGCTGCCCTGGGTGCCAAACCATCATTACGAAAGTCCAATCAAGACAAAATGAAGTGTAGAAGAAAAAAATATTTCAATGCATTGGCTACATGACAACTTACTTAATATCCAGATGGAAACACAAAGGTTGTGATGCGTGAAAAAAGAAATTACTTTTTAAATACATTACTGGAATGCCAGTCAAAATCAAGTATAAAAAAAAAAGCAGCAGCGCTCAACTCAAACCACTTCTCCTTGCACTGCAGTTCTAATTATAATTTATATTCAGCTTTATAAAATTACCAAGTAACATGCTGAAAGTAGCAATCTCTATGTGATACCCCCACCTGTAAAAATGTTTCTTATCCAAAAAAGACCTGCTGCCTGACAACAACTATCTACTTGTTTGATGGGGAAGACATGATCAATGTAAACAATGAACAGCAAACAAGAAACAAGCTCAAGATAAACTGCTTAAAGGATTACTGCACAAGTTATGGACCACACATGATAGATTGGCATTTTGTTTAGTTTATGGGTAAAGCCTGCAAAGATGACTGCAAGTCTCTAACAAATGTAATGAGCTTTTGAAAATACTGTAATCCTGTCCTTTATTACAAATACTGTCATATGCATTTCAATACCTAAGGCTTGTACATTATCTAGTTATGTAAATATTCTTTGCATGGCAACAATGAAAAGGCTTTCATTGTTGGTGATTCTTTAACAGTATGCTTATTAAAGCTTACTAGCATCTTACAATCTCGACCAGCTTTACCTGATGGTCATTAAAGCATTGCTACTTAAACACAGAGCAACAGGGCACTGTGACAGCATGCATTCAAATCAAGGACAGATGAAAAGCCTTGGTAGTACTTGTGGCCTGCCTTGGATTGGGGGAATACTCTGTACACTTATACTGAATAACTGCTCCTTGCCTTGCTTGGACACATCCAGAGCCACTACAATGGGGAGTGGGGTGCAACAAGTATGTCACAATTTGAAATGTCTCTGGCTGACAGTGATGGCTCTGACAACCTCACAACCTCAGAGCAAGAAATCTGGGCAAAGCCATACATAGAAGTGGGACACAGGCCCAAATATAAGGACAATTTTTAAATATTGCTCTTATAGACTTAGAAAGTAGCAGTTCTTGCATTAGTATGAATTTTCTGAAGGGTATGAAATCTGAAACTCAAATGTCTGCCATTATTTTCTAACTTCAATCTTTAATGATTTGCCACTGATTTGTCAGAAAACCACAATGTTATGAAAAACGGACCAAAAATATAAAATTGCCACACAATACAGCTGGGAAACTGTCAAAGAAGGGACATCTTTTTAATATTAGTACTGTTAACCTGAGCAGCTGACAAAATAAGAGCATCTACATGCATTTCTGAAATAAAAGTAATCTATAACTCTGATCATTACAGTTATTTATAATTGTAAACCCTCCACGTTTTCTTCCAAAATTGCCATTTTGCAGAGGGATCATTAGGGGGAGAGCAACATTTTGAGCCAAAATTGGGGACATTTGAGAGGTTTAGATATTCCTAATTCTATAAAGTGATTTATTTGCACGTACCTCTCAACCTCTTAATGCAGGAAATCTGGACAAGGCCAAATATATTGGGGGAACATACAAACAGTACTAAAAATTGCTCTTGTATAAACTTAAGACAGTTAATAGAATAACAGGTCTTGCTTTAGCATGCATTTTTCTGAAGGTTATGAGATCTGAAACTCTGTCTGTCATTATTTAGTGACTTCATTCCTAAATGATTTTCCAGAAAACCACAACTTTTATGAGGAACAAACCAAAAATAAGAAACAAAAATCTATTCATTCTGCAAAAATCTGGACAGTTGAGAGGTGTAGTTCAGCTGGGACCGTCTTTGAGTTTGCTGCCCTTCCCCCCTCACAAAATCATGGTCGAATGGAGACTCCTCCCTGCAGCTATTCCAATGTCCCATTCCTTGGTTATTTCACCTCATTTACCATAAACACTGTAATGTGCATACTGCTTTACTTCTGCAATGATTTGTATTTCATTTGAAAGTTTTATTTTGCATTTTACAGCACAAACTAATAGATATCTGCAAAAGAAAGCAATGCAGTCTCACAATGAAAATAGACTTAGCATTAAAACTTCTCTGCCCTTGAAACTCACGTTCATTGAAACAGCATTGAAACCCACATTCAAAGAAAATATATTTTGCCAGTGGCAGATAAAGATTAACTTTAGGCTGTTTTCAAATCATAGGCCCCTTGAACACGAAACATACACGTGCTCCTTGATGCACCTTCCTGATTGTATTAAATTATATTCCTTGTACAATACAGTACAGTTGTTAGAGGGCATTTTAAATGTATAGTTTTTAACATTTTTCCAGTAAGCAATGAAACAGTGCATGCACCATTAATGACAAAACTTCCCAATTCAGAACATTTCCATCATAAAAAGTCTACTCAAACTTCTACAGTCCACCAGTATCAGTAAATATGCACAATCTCTGAAGAAGTAAAAGTCATCTAAATAATTCCACATTAAAGAAATCTGTAACTAATGAAGAGGTTGCTGCTAGCAAACAACTTTATATGTCATTGTTTCATCTACAAATAAAGTGCCTGTTGCCCTTGGGGAATAAATTGCCTGTGTTGCATTAAAAAAAAATTTAAGCTAGTAATATCGCAATAGGGAATGGATGGCAACTAACAGGTTCATAGTTACTAGGTATCTTCACCAAAAAGGACTGCAGCATTCACCTCCTTTACAACACAGTACAGTATCAGCAATGCATCTACCTACAGTGGGAGTAGAACCCACAGCCTTCTGCATCAAAAGCAAGTACACTACCTGTTGTGCTATTAACAATGCAAGCAGACTCCGCATAAGCAGCACTAAACTTTTGTTCCCCTGCAGCTCTCAGCTCCTTGTAAAATCTGTTTGACACTCAGCCATATCTCTGAACTTTACAACCCAAAAAATCTGGAAAAAGCCAACATTTATGGGGTGGGGAGACAAAAGCCCATAAACCAGGGACACATTTTAAACATTGCTTGTATAATGTTGGAAAGTTGCTAGAATAAAATGCTGTGTTACCCCACCATACATTTCACTGCCAAGTCTTGAACCCAGGGGATCCTGTGCAAAACAGTCAGAGCAACATACCACTATGCCAAATCATCTGTTTTGTGAAAGAGAGGAAGACTGAAACTTAAATAGCTACCATTTAGTGAATTCAGTTCTCACCATAGCTGTCAACCTCTTAGCACAAAACACCTGAACAAAGTCAATAATGGGGGGAATACAGTCCCAAAAATAGGGACAAATTTCAAATATCCATGTTATAAACTTAGAAAATTGCTAGAATAAAAGGTTTTGTGTTACCGTGTACTTTCTGAAGAATATAAAGTCTGAAATTCAAATGCCTGTTATTTTTATTCAACGTTTGTTAACCAGGAAAGTCTGACTTGGAACAAAAGCCAATTTTCAGCAGAGCAGGGAGAAACACTCCATACACATGTTCTTTGTAAGATGGGAGGACATGCAGACTCCACACTGAAGGAACCCCAGCCAAGAATCAAACCAGAGAACCTGTAGCTGTCAGGCAACAATGCTACCAGTGCACCACAGCAATACTGACTTTGCAAGGAAAAACAAACACACAGAAACCACAGATTTTATGAGGAACAGAACAAATATGAGTCAAACATCTGTAAATTTTTTTTACAAATGGTGGTGGGTAGAGAATTCAGGCCCTTGCCACCTGCACCCAAGGTACAGGGTTCAAACCGGAGTATTCTCTACCCACCACCATATAGCAACTGGGGCATTTTACACACACACACACACACACACACACACACACACACACACACACCCTGATCCAGTCTTCCATAAGCTCCCCGGTAGGTAATCCAGTCGTTCCCCCTGAAAGCAGTCTTCCTCTGTTCCTCACAAATAATCCAGTTGTTCCCCATGAAAGCAAGCTCCTCGTCTCAGCCTGTGCAAGCTAATGGCTGATTTCTGGCTTTGTGAGAATAGGCTGGAGGCTCCAGCCTGTAGATGACGCAGTCCGGTTTCCTTCTGTTCTGTGCAGTCATCACCGCACAGACTTCTGGGGTTGCAGGGCAGAGATGCCTTTCTCCTGTATCCGGACTGCCTAACACAGCAAAGTTTTGTGAGTACCAGGAATTCCATGCGTGGAGTTCAAGTACTCGTGATTTTTTTTTGTTTTTTTAATTTTTGTCTTTCTTTTTTACAGGTCGGGGGGCTGCAGTCCTATAGCACGAGCGCCCTTGCACAATTACTTCTAAATGCTAAGAAAACTAATGTTATGCTTTTCATTGCAAACTCAGGCAGCAGTGAATCTACCAGTGTTAATACAGCATTTCTGAAAAGTGCAGAGATTGAATCTGCAACTCCTACAAAACTGTAAGGGTAATAGTATATCATAACCTAAAATGTGACTATCAGATTGAGTTTTATAGCCAAAACAACTAAAAAATTAGCATGCTGTATAAAGTTATACTTTACCATAATGACTGTCTAGTCTTGACAGTCCAGACTGTACTCCTACCATCTGTATTATATGTTGCAGCAATATTAACAAACTTTCCAAAAACAGAACCACCTACAATAAAATTGCCAAGTTTGCAGCTAAGACTCCAACTAAAACTTGCCATTGAGTAGTTGTGAATGCATTACGATAGCATGAACTACAAAAATTACTAGCACTCTAAAAGTAGCTCAAAATATCTTGTACAACCCTGATGAGTTCCCTGTGTAACTCTGTACTCCAAGACATATCCAGTCTTTCAATCAAAATCAACTCCCTGTAATAAAATTTAACAGAACTAATCAGTAGTGATTCATTGTATTCTAATAGAAGAGCTAAGCTCTGGGACAAAATTCCAACTGAAATATATTTTAAGTTCAGTCCCAAAGTATTCTAGACCAAAATAAGGGAACACCTGATGACTTAGTTGAACGGCTAATATGTCACACTTTTAGTATGACCACAATGACTGTAATAATACTGAAAAGTTTATAAACAAATATGTAATGACAGTCTACATTTTATGGGCTCGTTTGTTTGATCTACAGGCATTACATTCATTATACTGATTTAAAACTTTCTTCTTTGTGCCCCTTTTTCCTTTTTCACTGCCCTTTTCTCCTACTTCACATCTATTATTGTACTTTGTTTTAATATTATGCCTGTGCTTATCTGTCATTTTTATTTATACACTGTTCTGTACATGCTGATTTGTTTCTGCCTTTATTAATTACCATGTTTAGACTGTTACATATCCTGACTTAATAAAAATTGAATCTGTGGTCCCATTATGGTGCTGTATATACACAATTTTTTTGTAGTAATAGATGCCTATATAACATGTTGTAAATCAGTTCTTTTTAATTCAGTTTTCTGTTACTATATCAAGTTAACGGTACAACTGTATTTTGAGCATTTCTTCTCTGGCTTCCTCTGAAAAGGGCATCAGCCCAGAAGGACAGTTGTGGTTAACAAATAGAAATACATTCCAGTGACATTTAAGTACTTAAAATTTGCTTTTGTCTTACTTGTGATGGCTTTCATGTTGCCCAGCTGCCAGGACTTAATCTTATGGTCCATTGGATATGCAGTCCACAGCTATTAAGTGCCCCGTGAAATGGTTTGCATGCTGATTTATAACCTCTGTAGGTTAGCAAGCCTTGCTAGTTTCATGTGCAGCTGTTCTTCTAGCTCTAGTGTTAGCCGCACTGTTTGCCATACTTTGATATAGTAGATCAAAGACTATTGCATCTATAATCCTGCAGTAAGTGAGACACAGAACACCTCTCAGGAGTCTATAAGGCACAATGTACAGGGACTACACTTTCAGCATCTCTCTCTCCCCCTCTCTTTGTAAGTAAGATTAAGACCAGAGATCTTTTTGTCAGGGACCTCTGGCTTTTAAAGTCTGACACATCAAGGGAGGTAGAGTCCAAAGGAAACATTTTACTCTGTAGTGGGTCTGATCAGTGCTGTATATAGGGCCATTATAACGTATATGGATACGTGTGAAATTATGGATAATAATGAAATTATTTCACTATTAGTTGCTCTGTGTAGAAGGATTTCCAATGTATAACTGCCATGTGGTTATCAAGGGAGAGGGACATTTCAGCCCTAATTAGGTCCTTGACTACCTTTTCATTTAGTAAGGGACTGTTGTACTATGTATTATCAGTATTTTTTAAAGAAAAAAAATACTGCACATTTTAGATTTTGATTTAAGGCATTATCTGTACACCAAGAATTAACTAGGGTAAGCTCTTTCTGAAGAGTACAGGTACTTGATGTTTTTTTAATTCCACATATTTTAAAGTTGTCTGCAAATATGGTTAACAAGCATTCCTGGTTATCACTTGTAAGAGAAGTAGATGCTGAACTGTATAGTAGCGAATTATTTGGCCAGATTTAGATAAGTTGTGTGATCAGCAAAACCACTGCCATTTGTGTCACCCTCACATGGATGTACCTTAAAAGGCATGATTTCCTCTTGATAAAGGTCAGTGGTTGTGGATCAAGCCTTATGAGATTCTTGATATGATACTTAATGAGATCAGTATAATGTGCACCATAGCTTTACAGATCAGATGCATGAGGCTGATAATTCCTAGTGTCAGTGGTCAGTGGTACAGTTGCTCTTGTGGAAAGGTCTCGGCATAGTAGTGCGCCAGGATTTGGAAAACTAGCCTGTGGCTAAGGTTAAGTTAAGTAATCTCAGAGAGGTTCAGCAAGTGCAATTCTGAAGCTGTTAAATAAGCCCCAAATTGTGTCAGGACCCATGGCAGAAGTGTTTTTGGTCTTTGATAACACCTTAGGAACACGTTCCTTAGTGATGATAAAGGATGAAAAGTATTCAGAAATGGCTGGTTTGGGGGTTGCAGTGGACTTATTTGCAAGTTTATTTGTGATGTCATTGGGGTTGGAGTGGGGAAGCCTTTTAAGTAAAAGTTCAGAGCAGTGCTCAACATAGCTAAAGGACTTTTAGTTATCCTTTACTTTGCAAGCTAATCTCCATTCATGGGTTGCTTTACATGTTGAAATTCCCTGGAATGACATCAGCTATTAAGTTATTTGCCTTCTTTTTATGTCTTGACGTCATTGTTTGTGAAGGAAAGTCTCTGCAGGGCCATTGTCCATGCACATAAAGTTCTGGCATGTCTCAGTGTATGTCCTTCAAGGCTTTGTGCCTCAGGTTATTCAGTCCCACGTGGGCCACTACCATGTTTTAGTTCTTGTCCTGGGAAAGGGTCTTGAAGGTTCTTGCAATATCTGTGGTCTTGGCACATGAAAAGTAACAGACAGTAGCTCTATCCTTGTTTATTTTTGTTTTACAATTTGATAACTGGGTAGATGAACTGGTCCCTAGACCCCTTTCAGTCAAAACCAAGGATAGAGCAATGACAATACAAAGCTAGTACAATGAATAAAGTTTAAAAGCGAGTTAAAAATTTAGAAATTAAGTCAAGAAGTAATAAATTGGAAATAATTTTTAGTTCTTCTACACTTTAATAGAAGAAAGCTCTTAAAACTTAGCCATTTGACATTTCAGAATTTCTATGTACAAAATGTACATTATTTAAACTTGTAGTATGAATGAGTACAGGCTTTTGCTAGCTGCACAAGCAATTAACCAGTGTCTGTAAAGCGGGTGCATTTAGCTCCTTTCTGCAGGTGCTGCTTGAAATGTTTTTGAATGTATCCATAGTTTGTATGTAATTGAGTCCATAAAGCAGGTCCTGTTTTTGAGAGGGCCCTTTCTCCTATGAAAAGTTTAAGTTTACGTTTGATCAAAGTGAGAGAGCAGTCTTGGCTGCTTCTAAGGGAATGGTTTGGTTGTCTGATTTGGAGTAACTTTTTGAGAGGTGGACAGTAACCAGTAACCCAGAGTTTTAAAAATCAGTGTGCTTACAAGAAAGGTACTTCCTTCTGTAATAGTGAGACTTTTCATAAAAGCTACAATTGTGGTAGCTCATGTTTCCAAGGAGGGCAAATTAAAAGATTGTTTTCAGTTATTTATATTGCTTGTGTGTATTATGTGCAGAGTGAAGGGCTGTAATTGGCAGAGCATATTCGATGTTCATCATTTCCACTCTTGTAGTAGCTTTTACGCTATATGGGTTATTTCCTGACTAAGAAACTCTGGCACCCCAACCCCCACACACACACACACACACACACACACACACACACACACACACACACGCTCTTCCACTTTGACTGCTGATTGACTAACTCCTCCACTCTGACTGCTGATCGGCTAATTTCAAGAAGGGACATCAGTGGTCAGAATTAAGTTTTCTTCAGTACTTTCTTGGGTTCTCAGGAGGTAGCAGCAGTCAGCTAAGCATTTCTGGCAGATAAGTCCTCACTGGGGAACCTCTCCACTCAGAAATTATTATCCTTTCAAGAAAAATAAAAGTATATTTATTTTTTGAAAAAGAGCAGTATTTCCCTTTTAAGAAACCCCACTATTTTTTTCACAGTATTGGAGGTTTCTGCCTGGGACTGGCATTTTAATTGCATCTGTCTGTTGGTGTGTTTGGGGCTAATTTTGTGAGAACTTATGTACTGATTGTGTAAGCACTGAATTTAGTGGGTCAGAAAAGTTTACAGAGGAATGGGCAGGGTTTTGTCATTTAGTGTAATGCTTATGCTAACTTGGAAACAACCTACTTGCCATTTTGGTGTGTGTGTTTGAACAATGATGACAGGGGACATAACATTCTACTTTTACATTTTATAAGTAAAGTGCCTGGGGAATGTGTAAGTGTGCTGCTTGTGAATATTCAGTGACTACCTACTTCTGACCAACTTGCTCTGGCTACACTTACTGCTTTTGGTTCTTCTTCCCCACCTACAGCATAGATACTCTGTCTGGTCCTGGTGGCTGTTTTCCCACAGTACCTAAAAAGAAAAAAAAATCACTTGCCAAGGAGTTCTTGCTGTTATCACAGACTCTGTCCATGTCTCAGTAGGTGAGTCTGCCAAGTGGTCATTGGTTGCTCCGCTCACCTCTCTGGCTTCCACTTTTGTGGTCCTTTTGGCCAACATGAACGAGGGGGTTAGCCATGTCTTGTTTGGCTGTCCAGGCATGCAAGAACCATCTTCTGTGGGAGATTCCTCACAGGGTGATTGGGACAAGAATCCATTAGACTAGGCAGACAACCCTCTGAGTTGGTCCTGTTCTGATGGAACTCCTGTTAAAAACAAACAAATTAAACATTTCCTGTGGTGAAGTTATTAGTATTATTACTGTTGAAGATGAGATGTCCTTCCATTCACTGTTAACAATATTCTTTACACTTGGGATTCCCTGCCTTGGGTAGCCTGACATCTAGCCAGTATACCAAAGCCTACTGTTGCTTTAAGGTACGCCGAATGTCACATGTATGCTCCTTGTGTAGTGTAGGGCATAAAAGTGACATTCAGACATACCAACCTCAGAAGTTCTTTACTGCCAGTTTGAACGCATCTCCCGATCGTTGTTCTGAACACCTCCTTCTTGCCTCCAATTTGAACTCATCTTTTGTTTGCCAGTTTGAACACCTACACCTTTTTTGGTGACTCCCTTTTGGCCAAAACAGTATTGGCCCCTCTTCTGCAATTAGCCAAGGGCAATCCTCACAAATTACCTCACAGAGTAGATCTTCTCACACAAGACAAGGCATCTCTCATCCATCCCCACCTTTCCACTTTTCACCTGACACTGTGGGTGATAGGTGTCCATGGGAATCAAAATCCTTTTTTTTCTGAGTACATGCTGAGGGTCCTGCAGAAGCCAGAAAGCCGAGGAGTAGAAAATCCTACTTATTTAAATAGTAGAGGTTCTCTGTTTGTCTCCCTCCTAACCTAGACCCACTTACTGTGGATGTTCCTTTGGTTCTCTTATTTGTGTGAGTTACTCAACGCTGGTTTGGCCTATTCTTCTATTAAGGCTCACTTATCAGCCATCTCTGCTTGTTTGCCTTTATCTCCTCCAAGTTCAACTAACTGTGGGTAAGACCTACCCCCTTCAAGTCATCATTAGCTATAGGCCTCCCTTCAGTGAACCAAGATACCCACACTACTTATTTGGCCCTACATGAGTCAAACTGCAACCAAACACTCTAGTCATGGGCAATTTTTAAATATTCCTCCATTGACTGGGAAACTTATGAGTACCAAAATGTTCACACATCTGGACTTTAATATTAATGCCCTGGAACAAATTTGCGAACCCACAAGGGGCTCAAATATTCTCAACCTGGACCTCATCAACATGGGTGACCTTTGCACCACCAGAAATGTAGGACCCTTACTGGTTAAATCTGATCATAAATTGGTCACATTTAAAGTAGCTATAACGTTTAATCCCTCTTAGGTGAAATCAGGATAAAAAACTCCACCAAAGCTAATTATACCCTCCTAAGGGATGACATAAATAATGTCCAAGCTCCTGTTCCCACAGATGACATTGACAACTACATAAGGTATACACAGATGCCCAGTACAAACACTTACACAAATGTTTTTACGCTGCTGTACCTGATAGGATCAAAATAAGATCCTCAAGAAAGAACAAGCCTTTCTGGTGGACATATAGCATTAATAAGTTGTATAACAAGAGGAACAATTTGCTGTATAAGAATTGAAAAAAAAAAAAAAGTCCCAGCACTAGAAGAATGCCCCCCTGTGCTTGAACAAACAAGTAAGACAACTAGGGCAGCTTTGAAAATAATTTAGCAATCATAGCTAAGGATAGCCATAAGACATTCTTCAGCTATATCTGTAACCTAAAAGGTAGGACCGAGACATGTGCTGAGCTAGCTGTGAATGACATCACACACACTGATCCTGGAAAAATAGCTATGCAATTAGCCGGCAAGTTTGGCAAAAATTTACCTGTCCCCTCCAAACATTCCACAAAGCATTCCCTGTACATCTCTCCACCTTGCATCTCCAAAGAGCAAGTCGTTAATGCTCTCTCCAAGGCCATAAACACAACCAAGATTGTGTCTTAAATGGTTTTAAACATGACTTAGCAACTCCATTATGTACTCTCTCCAAACACAGCCCAAGTACTGGTTTTGTCAGTGCAGAATGGAAAATGGCAACAGTCATTTCCCTTCATAAAGGAGGTACAGCAACAGAACCTGGGATATCTGTAGGAGACCCTGGAGAGGTGGAGATATGCTCTAGAGAGAAGAGAAATGAAGGTCAGCAGGACTAAGACAGAATATATGTGTGTGAATGAGAGGGAGGATAGAGGATTGGTGATGCAGGAAGTAGAGGTGGCGAAGGTGGATGAGTTTAAATACTTGAGATCAACAGTTCAGAATAATGGTGAGTGTGGAAGAGAGGTGAAGAAGAGAGTACAGGCAGGATAGAGTGGGTGGAGAAGAGTGTCAGAAGTGATTTGTGACAGACGAGTACCAGTAAGAGTGAAAGGGAAGATCTAAAAGAGGGTAGTGAGACCAGCTATGTGATATGGGTTGGAGACAGTGGCATTGGCAAAAAGGCAGGAGTCAGAGCTTGATGTGGCAGAGCTGAAGATGTTAAGATTTGCACTGGGTGTGACGAGGATGGACAGGATCAGGAATAAGTATATTAGAGGGTCAGCCCAGGTTGGAAGGTTTGGAGGCAAAGCCAGAAAGGCAAGATTACGTTGGTTTGGACATGTGCTGAGGAGGGATGCAGAGTATATTGGGAAAAAGATGCTAAGGATGAAGCTGCCAGGTAACAGGAAAAGAGGAAGGCCTAAGATAAGGTTTATGGATGTGGTGAGAGAGGACATGCAGGTGGTTGGTGTGACAGAGCAAGATGCAGAGGACAGAAATAAATGGAAACAGTTGATCTGCTGTGGCGACCCCTAACGGGAGCAGCTGAAAGAAGAAGAAGCAACAGACCCTGGGATCTACAGACTCGTAAGCTTAACCACTCTTGTCTGTAAGGCCATGGAATTAATCATCATGAGCCTTATAAATAAGGATATAAGTGATCTCCAAACCCTTGACCGACACAGTTTGTTTTTGTCAAAGGCAGGTCATGCCTGTTACATCTGGTGGTCTTCAAACACATCATCAGAGCCATAGACGAAGGCAAATCTGTGCATACAGCCTACCTTGACTTAGCCAAGGCCTTTGACACAATCCCAATTTTGGGCATCATTAATAAACTCTCCCAGTTGAATATCAACCATTATGTCATTAGGTGGGTTGTTAAGTGGCTCACCAACAGATCACACTCAGCCATAGTTAGGGACTTTACCTCAACCAGCAGACCTGTCACCAGTGGGGGTTACACAGGGGTCAGTGCTGGGCCCCCTATTGTTTTGTAATATACTTGTCCAAAGTTCAGGCCATAATAGAGGGGCTGTGGCTGAATATAAGTTTGCTGATGACTGCAAATTCGGTATAATCATTGAATCTTCAAACAATGTCAATATACTTCAAGAGGAACTTACACAAACCAATGATTGGTGCCAAAGCAATGGACTCAAACTCAGTACTAAAAATTTATTATCATTCTGTTCAGTAAAAACGATATCCCTGCAGACTGTCATAAATAATAATACCCTAAGTAACAACTCAGTAGTGAGAGACTTGGCAACACAAGTTAACTGTAGTCTAAACTTTGACCACCATGTGTCTGCTGTGGTAAGGAAGGCATTCTACGTTGCACACCTCATTATCAAAGGCATTGCCACAGGAGTGAAAGAGGTCATAACATCCCTGTACTAGACCCTCATCAGGCCAATAATTGAGTACAATTCTCCCTTTGGTACATACCTTACCCAGGCACCTGCAGCAACTTGAGAGAGACCTCAGAGATTTCTAACCAAGAAAATCCATGGTCTCCAGCACGTCCTATATTAAACAGACTAAAGTCACTGTCACTGTACTCAGTAGCGCACAGACAACTTAGAGGAGACGTGCCTGGCCTACACAGCAATCTCTAATCCAAACCTAATGGAAATGCTGCACATCCGCAAGTCAAATGGGACAAGGGTCACCTGCTCTAGGGACTTTAACCTGGCGTGCGACATAACTAGAACTTGCTGGAGAGACAAATATGTCTGTCAGAGGTTGCCACTCCTCTGGAATATGCTACCAGTTCACATCAAACAAAGCCCCTCTATGACCCTGTTTAAGCGTAGCCTGGATGAACTGGATGGAAAACTAAATTCTTCCCATGGGTTTCACCTATGTCCCTCCTAGATATGGACATTAATTGCTAACTAAGATTTTGAGTTTAGGCAAGAGATTTTATATTAGGTTTCTCTAGTATTATATTGGGTACACACAGCTAGGCTTACAAAGACCTTGGGTTAATAGCCCAGTAACCACCTACGAACCTGCTTCTAGATTTGTGGCTAAACAGTTCCTTAAAGGTGTCCTTCATATTAGACCTCCCAGGAAGCCTGTTTCTCCTCCCTGGGATCTTAATTTTATTTTGAAGAAGCTGACATAGGCTTCTTTTGAGCCTGCTGCTTCAACTTCCTTGCTGTGTTGTTCTTGGAAGTCAGCTCTTTTGTTGACCCTTCTGCCAGATTAGTGTCTTGAGCTTCAATCTCTTATGGCTTGTCCTCCCTTTATGATATTTCGTAAGAACAGGGTGTCCTTGCATACTAATTCTTCTGTTATGCTCGAGGTAATTGAGTTATCACTTAATCAGACTATTCATTTGCCTACTTTTTCCCCTCTCCGCAATCTGCCAGTGAGAACATGCTTCATACGTTGGATGTGCATAGACAATTCAGATTTTATTTAGACAAGACCAAGTCTGTTAGAAAATCTGATCAGTTGTTTCTTTTCATCCTAGGTCCTTAGGATTAGCTGTATCCAAGCAAACTCTTTCTTCTTGTATCTCAAAGGCTATTGCTTTTTGTTATACTTTTCATGGTAAGAACATTCACTCTTCTGTGAAGGCTCATTTTATTAGAGTTGTGACTTTTTCTCGTGCTTTTTCCAAGGTGTTGGATACTAATTCTGTTTTTGAAGCAACTACCTGAACTTCAGTGCATACTTTTACTAAGCACTACAAGTTGGATGGAATCTCCAGAGCTAGAACTGGTTTTGGTAGAGCCATTCTTCATGGCTTCCTAGAGAGCTCTACTGGTCCTTCCTCCTCCCAAGCTTTGGCACTCTCCCAAGTGTAAATTATACTGCAACAGTGAATGGAAAGACATAGTAAGGGTGGCCGTGATGGTGCAGTGGTTAGCATTGCCGCCTCACAGCAAGAGGTTCTCCGGTTCGATCCTCGGCTGGGGTGCCTTCTGTGTGGAGTCTGCATGTCCTTCCTGTTGTCGTGTGGGTTTCCTCCGGGTACTCCAGTTTCCTTCCACATCCCAAAGACATGCTGTAGGTGGATTGAACACTCTAAATTGGCCCTAGGTGTGAGTGTATGCATGTGTGTGCCTTCTATGGAAGGCTGGGTGCCGGGCTGGCAACTCGACACCGTAAAACTCCACTGCCAATCATGAGCGGACAGGTGATCTGCTGTGGCGGCCCCTAACCGGGAAAAGCCAAAAGAAGAAGAAGAATGGAAGGACATAGTACAGTTGTGCAAAATCTTACTGTAACAATAGACACCCTTTCCTTCATTTTTGCAGTATTCACTCCCTCCTTCTCCCCCCTAATCTATTTCCTTCCTGGATGTACTGGTTACCTCTTGGGTTCCTTGGAGTGATGTTCATACTGAGGCAATCAGTTCTGAGAATGGTACGCATGGACGTCACCTTTATGTCCTATGCTACATGCGGAGCATACATGTGATGATCGGTTTACCTTTAAAGCAACAATAGGCCTTGATTATATTGGCCGGACATTGAGCTACCCAAGACAGGGAATCACAAGTGTGAAGAATACTGCAACAGTCAAGGAAAGGACATCTACTGTTTATCGTAAGATTTTACACAACTACACAACTGTACTTTTCCTTACCTTGGCTAGAAGGCATTTCAGGTACTTTATCCTGTTGCACAGAAACCATTATAGGTGGGCATCCCCTGTAAAGTTATTCCTGAAGGCATAATTGACAAACTCACCCAACTAGGTATCTACCAATATATCATTAGATTGGTCGCTAACTGGCTCACTGATAGAACCCATATAGTCAAAATAGGGAAATCCACCTCCAACAGCAGACTTGTCACCAGTGGTGTTCCACAGGGATAAGTCCTGAGACTTCTACTGTTTGGAATCCATTTCTCTGAAGTGCAAGTTAAAACTAAAGGTCTGTGGCTGACAAAATCTGCTGACAGCAAACTGGGAGCAGTCATGGAGTCTCCAAATGATGTCAGTGTCCTACAAGAGGGTCTTGTACAAACAAATGATTGGTGCCAAAGTCATGGCCTTAAAGTCAATGCAAAAAATGTGTCATCCCTTTCGGTAAGAGTGATGTTCTTGCAAACTACCACATCAATAACACCACTCTAAGTATGCACTTAGTGGTGAGAGACATGGGCACACAGGTTGACGGCAACCTTACCTTTGATCACCATGTCTCCACAATGTTAAGAAGGGCATTCTATATACCTATTCTCATAAGTAAGGGCATTGACTCCAGAAAAAAAGTTATAACCTCCCTGTACTCTTCCCTCATCATTCCATTAATCATGTGCAATGCTACTTTTGGTATGTACCTCTCCAAGCACCTGCAGCAATTGGAGAAACCACAAAGGTTCCTCGCAAGGAAAATTCAAGGTCTTCAGCATCTCTGCTATGAGGATCATCTGAAATCACTGTCACTTTATTCTATTTCATACAGACTACACAGAGGCGATCTGTGCCTTGCATATAAGGCAAACTTTGTCTCTGCTTTATTGGAAATGCTTCATATCCGTAAGTCAGATGGTACAGGGGTTACTCGCTAATGGCCTTAACCTGGTATGTGACATTAATAGAACCTGCTGGAGGGACAGATTTGTCTCCCAGAGGTTACCACACCTTTGAACAGACTCCTGCTTCCTGTCAAGCAGAGCAACTAATTGAACTTCAAATGCAGTCTGGAAGATTGGATGGGTAACCATAAATTCACCCCAGGGGTTCCACCTATGTCCCTCTTGGACAGGGGTGATAGGTGCTGATCGTGTAAATAAGGATAAAACATGGCTAGGCTTGTAAGTGCCCTAGGGTCATTAGCCTAGTAACCTCATGAGCCTCAAGAAACAGGATCTCATGATTCTGACTTTGACACAGATGGTGCTTCTCCTGCAGATTTCCAAGCCCAACTCTCTGATCGTGAGAAAAATTTTAATTCTTGTCCTCTTGTGAAAGAATTTTTTTTAAACAGACCATTGGCAAGATGAATGAGATTTTTGTGGAAACAAATAGATGTTCCCCCTGAACTGAAAAGTTATGATATGTACAAATGGCTATATCTTATTCTTTTCCCATACCTTCTCTGCTGCCGGCCATGGTGGATGTTAAATACTGCCTGTATCCATCCTGATACTCGGTCAGCAGTCCCCCCAAAAAAGTAGATAAGCTGTGTAAGGCGCCACATATTTTTTTTCTCTCATCTTAGATCTGACTCGGCTGCAATTTCTATGGCATCTGATGCTGGCAACAGGCTGATCCTCAATATAAATCATAGGATCATAAGAAGTTACTAGACTGTTGGCCCTGTGGCCCTTCCTAGCCTAGGCAAGAATTTAGCCCATGTTCTGACAAGTCGGCACCCGATGCCCTTGTCCAACAGGGACACAGGTAGAATCCAGGGATGTATTTTCTGTTCTGCATCCAGTTATCCAGGTTGCCCTTAAAAAAGGATAATGAGGTAAACCGCTTGATGTGGAGAGGGAGTCTATCCCACAGAAGGGGGAGTTTGTGGGACACATCTGTCCTGCCAACAAGTCTTATTGATTTCACAGACCAGGTTGAGGTTGTGCGTGCGGGCTACTCGAGTGGAGCTTGACTTGTGGATATGCAGCAGTCCCATCAACACGGGGTCTGAGATTGCTTTGTGTGCCAGACGGAGGTCACCTCTGAGGTGTCTGTATGAGACTGAGTAGGGAGACAGAGACAGGGATTTTAGCCTATCTGTGTAGGGCAAATGTTTGAGGCCCTGGATTCTCTTGGTGAGGAACCTCTGTGGTCAGTCCACCTGCAGCATGTGCTTTGTGAGGTACATGCCAAATTTGGTGTTGTACTCGATAATGGGTCTTATAAGGGAAGAATACAGGGATGTTATGACCTCCTTGTCCCTGGATGAGATATCCTTCTTAATGAGGTTGGCCATGTAGAAAGCCTTTGGTACAATGGAAGTAATATGGTGGTGAAAAGTCAGGTTGCTATCAACCTGGGTGCCCAAGTCCCTCACGGCTGATTGCATGCTTAGGACTTGTTATCAATGTGATAATTTGTGGGGACATCACTCTCCCCAAAGGAGATGATGATGCATTTTTCCCCATTCAGTTTGAGGCCATGTTTCTGGCACCAGTCATTTGTTTGGGTGAAACCCTCTTGGAGAATGTCCACATAACTAGGGGAATTTATGATGGTGCCCAGCTTGCAGTCATCAGCACACTTGGTCAGCCATAGCCCACTGGTTTTGGCCTGCACCTCAGAAAAGTATAACCTAAACAACAGAGACCCCAAGACCGATCCCTGGGGTACACTGCTCGTTATGGGTCTACTGCTTGAGGTGGTGTCCCCTATTTTGACAAAGAAAGCAAAATGTTGGATCATATAGGGAAGATGATGTTTTCTTCCATGTTAGCCTTTGGAATTAAAGGTCATGTATGTAGCAATGTTAGTTTTGCCATATGAACAGTCTGAGGAAACTGGCTTCAAATCTTCTTGCAGAAGAAACCACTTTGAGCCAAGCTGTTTCTATTCTGTCTCTGATACAAGTACTCTTCGAACCATATTTAGATGATTGTACAGATACCGTGTCTAGGGATACTGCAAATATCATTATAGTAACCTTTTTGGTCCAGGCAATATTAGTTCTTTCTTAATGGAATTGGCCAAGGGCAGTTGCCACAAGCTTCCATAGAGGCTGGATCTACTCACACAAGAGGGGGGAGTTTTATATACCCTGGTATCAACAGACTTGAACTGCCTGGATAATTCCATTTCGATACCTTTGATTTGCTTATTTCATGAGGGTGTGCAGCAGGTAGAAAAGGAGGCAAGTAAACCTGCTACTAGAAAATCCTGTTTTGTTTAGTGGAAAAAAATTCTTGTTGGTTGTCTAGCCAATAACCAAGGACCCACCAGAGATTTTGTTCCACTGGTGCCCAAATATTTGAGTGAGTTACTTTCCCATGCCTGTCTTAATCCTCCATAAAGATTCGTCTTGCAGCCATTTCAGCATGTTTACCTTTGGATTCTCCAATTTCTTTTGTGTTTGAAAAAGTTTCTGAAAGGAGTTTTACATCAGAGACCCTGTAATCTGGTTGCTTCTCCTTGAGACACCTTTTGAACCTGCTCATCAAGCTGATTTAAGGTTCTTGGGAAAACTGTACTCATCATTGCTCTGACATCTGCAAAACAAGTATCTGAGCTGCAAGCGGTCATGGGGGGGGGGGGGTAAACCCTAGTAGGGTTAATAACAAACCCCCTCATTACTGCCCAAAGTGGTTTCAGAGTTTACTTTGAATCAAGCTGTCAGTTTCCCAGTTGACTATCCCAAATGTAACACCCATGGAGATAAGATTCTGCATAATCTGGATGTGCATAGACAGCCCGGATACTATCTTGACATAACTAAACCATTAGAAAAGCTGATCAGCTATTTGTTTCTTAAGGAACTAAAAGGACATCCTTTGTCTAAACATTTTCCAGGTGGTTGTCCTCATCTATTGCTTTTTTTATTGTTCCTGCAAATAGCAAATCCATTCCAGGCAGTATCAAGGCAAATTCAACTAGATTGGTGCCTTTTTTAATGGCATACTAGAAAGGGGTGGACTCTAGATGCATTCTAGAGACAGCTGTATGCTATTCTGTACATATGTTTACAAAACATTCAAGGTCCACATCAAACTTTGCTAGGACCCTTATCTAGGGGCTCTTGGATCCATATACTTCCTCCTCCCAGGTAGGGTAAACCCTTGGTATTCAACCCTTACAGCCTGAAGATTACTGCAGCATAGATGTTCAAATTCCTTACTGTTGCAGTAGCCATTTTTTCTTTAAATGTTTCATAACTATTAATGGATGGTTAATTCAAAATCGTTAAGCTTCTCTCCTTGTATGAGTAAGAACGTCCTGAAGAAAGGTTCACTCTGGCTAGTGAAATCCTAACTTGGGATTAGCCAATCAGTTGTCAGAGTGAAGAAGTGGGTGGAGCCAGAGCTTTTTTGAAGCTGGCCAACTGCTTCCTAGGCAGGAAACAACCTATGTAGCCTAAACCCTCTGTAACAACAGGGAATTTTGAACATCATCTATTCTGGGTAAGTGCAACTAAAACAACTGTACTGTCTTGGGAACTGGAACATTTTGGCTAAGGCCATACGTGATGTAGGTGAGAGAAAGTGTAACATACAATAATATAATTTTACTTGAGTTAAGACATTGCTTATATTGTCTACATGAACATTGAGATTGAGGGGGTAGCCAAGTTTTATATTAAGCTGTTTTTGATGTTTGGCATTGAGTGTAGTGTTTTTATTAAGGTCTGTTAGGATTAAGAGAGGAAGTGTTGCAAGCTTCGGGAAGAGGATTGAAGCCATTTGCTGTGTTCAAAGAAATGGGACTGTGTAGCTTATTAAAGGAATTGGTAGTATTTCTGGACTTTGAATAATAGCATATCTGTGTACATATTTTTTTATGATTAGGTAGGTTGAGTGATGTCCTTAATAAAAGTAATAGCATATCGTATGTATACATACTTTTTATAGTTAGGTGGGTCAAGAGTGATATGATTTTTTATATATGTATATATATATATATATATATATATATATATATATATATATATATATATATATATATATATATAAACAAATCCTAGTATGTAGCCTCTAAGAACCCCAGTATGACTTTCAGACTAAGAAACACTTTAGTCACCAATCACTAAGCCATTTTTGTTAAAAACTCGTTTATGAATCTTTGACTGGGAACAAATTGGTTACTAGTAATTTGATGTAGGAGGTTTTACTAAGGCCTTTTCTTACAATTTCTAGAAGGCTTTGGCAGGGATTTCTTTATGGCATCAGCATGTGTTAATTTTTGTTCTGCTGGAGAATGTGGTGGTTGAGATAAGGGTACAAATATGTGATGCTCACTGTGTACTAATCATGAGAGGGATGTCTCCCTATTAGCTAGGCATTTGTACCTCTTGCAAACAGATTTGTCTGTGGTAAGTAGTAAATTATCAGTGAGAATATAACCGTTGCTGAACTGCCTTGGGTACAAAGGGTGAGGAGGCTGGTGATGAAAGAGGACCAAGTTTGCTGACCATTTATGTTGCCTGATGCTTTGATTGTCAGCTGGATAGATGCATAAGAAAGCTACGGAAGGGCAGGGGATTGCTACCAGTATAGTGCCAGTGGTGTCACCATAGTAAAATGCAGTTTGCTGATGCTTCCAGCTCAGCTAGAAACAAATCTGAGCAAAGTGAAGAGAGTGCGCTATTGCTGCCGTGGACACAATGAAGTGAGGTGTCAACTAGAACAAATTGTGGCTTGGAGTGCTGACTAAATGAGGAAAAATGAAATGCTCTCATTATCCACTAGTTAGTTACAACTGTGGTGGTACTATGCATAGTGCAGCTCAGTGTGTTGTCGCACAGTAACTTGCAAGTAAGCAGAACTAAAGAAACAAAAGAACCAACCAGAAAACAGCTCTGGAAGAGCTAGTGATGCTTATCTGCTCAACAGATGGCAGCAGTTAACCTTCTCTATCAGTAATAACTGATACAGTATCCAAGACTTGACCTGACTCCTAGCTAAGACGCGGTTTTGGTTTGTACTTTAGTAATCTTAAGCTTCTGACAGTTTTTAAAGTGAAGCAAGTGCAGTAATGCTTTTCTTCTCTGGTGTAGAAAGGACTCAGAAAAATTGTTGCATTGCGAAGAAAATATCTTAATCCATTTCAAATCATACTGGCATCTTCTGGGCCATTTTGGCAGTCCATCCAAAATTATTCAGAGGGTGGACTTGAACAGCTTATCAAGTTGCTTACCCAGAGGAAGGGACAGGGGAAGAGAGCATGTTCTGGCACACAACTTGGGTTCATCCTTATTGGGAAATGGGATGCTTTTGGGTGTTGTCTACAAGGGAGGCAGAGCATTGGCTGAGTTGCATACAACGATGTAGATGATATGATAGTGCCCACTGCACATCTTCCCCTTGGACAGTATGTGTGCATGCAATAGTATGTGGTTAAGCCTTACGAGAAAAACATTCCATGACACAGCTCTACGATGTCATAATCTCCCTACCAGCCCCTGATGTGGTCAGATAAGGTCCAGAGTAGGACAGGCATTTGATATTCTATTTGGATGAGGAGAGGCACTAAGAGCAGATGTCCTTCGTGGTTCACTGTTGCAGTCATGACTGTAGGGTTCTTCCTGCCAGCAGCAGCTCTTGATTGGCCAGAATCCCAAAGTCTGGATTGGGCGTCAGCTGAGGTCGCTTTTATCCTGACGTCAATGCGCCAGGAAGTATAAAGACCTCAGCCGACGCCATTACCCCATTCTTTCTTGTCACGCGGTGCTCTGAGCAGTTCGCTGATGCCAGTCGGCCTACTCCTGTCTGTTTTTGGATTTACTTCCAGGATTTTTCATTTTTTTAAGATAAGTACCCCGTTGGGGAGGTCTTTTTCTTGCTCCAGTCAGATGTTAGAAAAAGTTAATAATTGTATTTCTTGTGGGAAACAAATACCTCATAGGGATTTTCACTCTTATTGTATTCCCTGCCTGGGGCCTGACCACGACGTTGCTAATTGTGGGTTTTGTGCTAGATTTAATCAGCGTACTATTAGGCGTAGGTACAACTTTGCCTTCTGCTATTTTGGTAAAAGGTTTAATTATAATATGTCTTCGGATTCTTTTCTGACTTCTGGTGTGTGTAAGAGGCGCAAAGATAAAGACAGGCCTCCGAGGTCCAAAGCAGAGGATATTACTCAGTTATTGCCAGTTGCTGGTTCGTCGGTCATCAGTGAGGTGCCTTTGCAGCCCCTGTCGTCCGCCTCTTTTGAACCAAATTGCCTGTACCACCTCCGGTGTGGAGCTGATGGGGCCTTAGGTATTGCCAGGGAATTGACCTTCGGATACTACTCCCTCAGTTGGGTCCAGAGCCGGTAGGCAGGTACCAGCTTCTGAGGGAGTTTTCAGGCCTTCACAGCTTCGTGTCAATATGGATTCAGTTTTGCATTCTAAGACAATGACTACGGCTCCAGCTAAAAAGAAATGGCAAGCACAGACACCTTTTGATCAGGGTCCTAGGCCTCAAAGGCAGATGCTTAGGATGGATGAAGATTTGTTATCTATGATCAGGGGTTCTCATCCCCCTCCTGACAAAAAGCCTAGATTACAGTCCGATTATGATTCTTCAGACCAAATTTCTGTTTCTTCTGCTTCTTCCCTTGAGCACGATTGTTCCTTTCTTCCTCATGAGGATTCTGATGCTGAAGATTCCTTTCCTTCAGCCTCTCCTCCTGAGAATTATTCTTTTGGTGAAACTTTGCATGATATGAGGGAGCATTTTCACTGGGAAGGGCAGGAATTCTCTGAAACCAAGAAAAGGCTTATGTATTTTCTTCTCCCTCAGCATATTGCTATTCCTCCTGTATTGGACATTGTAGATGTTTTTTTCAGAAGCTTCCCTCTCTCCTGATTCTTTTCCCCCAACTCCGGTCAAACCAGATAGGTATTATAGGGTTCCAGGTTCTCACAAGTTTCTTTTTAAGAATCTTTCACCTGAAAAAAGAATCTTTCACCTGATCTGGAAACAATTTCTCAGGGCCCTAAGGGTGTTAAGGCGGCCTCTGCTAAACATCCTATTCCCTCTGACCGAGAGTCCAGGGCTTTGGAAAGATGGGGTAAAAAAGTTTATACTTCTGCTACATTGTCTATTAGAGCTTTGAACCGTCAATTTCATATGCTAAAGTATCAGCAATACCTTTTGTCTGTATTTAAACAAAAGATGTCAGCTGTTTCTATTGGTGCGGATGACAAGGAGTTACAGGATTTATTGCATGCTATTGAACAAGTGGGTAAACATACCCTGCATTGCGGTTTTGATTCTTTGGAAGCTTCTTGTAGGGCTGCGATAGCTGGCGCAGTTATTAGAAGACATGCTTGATTAAAGGAACAAAGCTTACCGGATCAGGTTAAAGCCAAACTTTTGGATGCCCGTTTGCAGCACGATGTTTTGTTTGGGGCCAAAGCTGAAGAGGTATTAAAGAAAACGGAGGACAAAGCCAAATCTATGCAGATGGTTAAGGATTTTCTACAGGTGCAACCTCCTAGATTTAGCAGGCACTGGCCAGCTAAACCTTGGTCCTTTCCGAGCTCGGACAGGCCTCATAGAAGCAGATTCAGGTGTTCCAGAGGTAGGGGACAGGCACAAACCCTTTTTAGGAATAGGCAGTGGCCTGAACCCCTCTCCCAAAGGTGGTAAAGATAAGTCTCAACCCTACCAGAAACAGTCTTTATGACTCTCCTTTCTGTTTCCAGGGGCTCCTCTCCAGGAAGCACCTTTGGGAGGAAAGATTTCTCTTTTTTTATCAAAATTGGGGCCGCATAACCTGGGACAAATGCGTTCTGGACATAGTCTCAAGAGGTTACAGATTTCATTTCCACACCTTGCCAAGACTGAACGGGTGGCCAGATCTGCCGAATCATCAATGGGCAGAGGCACAACTGCAGGTTCAGTCCCTGTTAGCTATGAGGGCTATAGAATTGGTACCAAATTTAGAAGTAGGGCAAGGTTTTTATTCAAGACTTTTCCTGGTTCCCAGGAAGGAACATTCGTGGAGACCAATCCTGGATCTTTCTGTACTAAACACCTTCCTAGATGTACCAAAATTCAAGATGCTCTGTCTGCAGCAGCTGCTGCCTATGTTGGGCAAGAACGCTTGGATGGTGACTCTGGACTTAAAGGAAGCTTACCTGCATATTCCTATAAGGCGAGAGTGCAGAAGGTATCGAAGATTCAAAGCGGGCTCGAAGCATTACCAGCTCTCTGTGCTGCCCTTTGGCTTATCTACTGCTCCCAGGGTCTTTACAAAGTGCCTGGCACCAGTAATGGCATTTTGCCGACAGAAGGGGATTCAAATATACCCTTATCTGGATGACTGTCTTATTCAAGCGGACGACAAAGACACTCTACTTCAGCATCTAGCTTTTGTGCAGCATCTTCTACAGTACCTTGGATTCACAGTGAATCTAAAGAAGTCAAATCTGGTGCCCGCACAACAGATTACTTTCCTGGGTGCTCTTCTGAATACTACAACCCAGATGGCTTCCTTGACACCAGACAAAAAAGCGCAACTGGCTTCTTCTTTCCAACACCTGGCTTCAGTGAAACAGCTGACTGCAAGAAAGGTTCTGCAGGCTTTAGGTTACATGGCTTCCTGCATTCGCCTAATACCATATGCAAGACTGCATATGAGGAAACTACAGTGGTACCTCAAGAGTGTGTGGTCTCAGCATTACCACAGTTTGAAAACAGTGATCACGATTTTGCCTTGTCTACAGCAAGAGTTTCTTTGGTGGGCCGAAGCCTGTCTCCGGAACAAGGGGAGGCCTTTTTGTCCTCCACCAACCAACCAAGTTCTGACAACGGATGCTTCAGATTATGCCTGGGGAGCCCACATGCACGGGAGATGTCTTCAGGGTGTTTGGACAAAGGAGCAAATTCACCTGCACATAAATTTGAAGGAGATGCTCACTGTACAAAATGCTCTGATAGCCTTCAGGGACTTTCTTCTTCCAGGGCAATTATTGATAAAGACAGACAACACTACAGTGATGTGGTACATAAACAAGCAGGGAGGCTCTCACTCTTACCCCCTGTGCAGGTTAGCCATGGCTCTGTCGTACACTGCACTGACCTGCAGAGTCCACTTACAGGCACAGTTCCTGAAAAGACAACACTCTGGCAGACACATTGAGCAGGACACTTTCGAATCCACACAAATGGATGTTGGATGTTCGGATATTCAGGATGATAGTACAGGCATGAGGATGTCCGGACATAGATCTTTTTGCATCCCCTCAGAATTGTCAACTTCCAACATTCTGCACCAGGACCTACCACAAACTAGCATGGCAAGTGGATGCCCCCTCATTCAGTTGGAAACACCTCTCAGTATATGCTTTTCCTCCTTTTCCTCTTCTACCTCGGGTACTTCTGAAGATAAAACAGGACAGACCGCAAATGATTTTACTGGCTCCCAATTGGCCTCGACAATTCTGGTATTCCACTCTGATGAACCTAGTTCAGGAGCCTCCCTGGATTCTGCCTCAAATCCCTCATCTACTGTCTCAACAGGATGGCTGGATCCTGCACAGTCATGTCAAAACTCTGAATCTAGCTGCCTGGCAGATCCAGGGTCTGTAAACACCTCTACTCTTTCCAAACAGATAATGGATGTAATCCTTGAAGCTAGACGGCCCAGCACTAGGAAATCTTATGCAGGTAAATGGAAAAGACTTTGCTCCTGGAATCCGATCCAAGGTGGTGATTCTGCTGTTCCGAACATTCCTCTGATTTTAAAGTATCTGGCAGAGTTGTTACATACGGGCCTATCTTTTTCATCTATCAAGCTTCATGCTTCTGCTATTTCTGCACATTACAATACGGATCCTCAGATTTTTTTTCTCATCCATTACTTAAACAATTTCTTAGAGGGGCTAAGAATGTTCGGCCCCCTATAAGAGCACCTGTTCCCACTTGGGATCTTAACTATGTTTTGGAAAAATTAACCTTGTCTCCTTTTGAACCTGCAGCTTCCATGGATTTAAAATGTTTGTCTTGGAAAACTGCTTTTCTTTTAGCTATAACCTCTGCTAGAAGAATTTTGGAATTGCAAGCACTCATGGCTGTGGAACCCTTCATTATTTTTCATCAGGACAAGGTTTCCCTAAGGATTAATCCCACCTTTATGCCCAAGGTGGTTTCGGCAGTGGCCTTGAATCGGACTATTCATTACCTACTTTTTATCCTAATCCTCAAAGTGAGGAAGAAAGTCTTTTGCACTCTTTGGACGTGCACAGGCAGCTTAGTTTTTACCTGGACAGGACCAAGATATTCAGGAAATCTGACTAATTGTTTGTTGCTTATGCTCCTACTGTTCTAGGGAAAGCAATCACTAAGCAAACTATTTCTAAGTGTTTTGCCCACTGCATCAAGTTCTTTCTCTTTTCATGGCAATCCAGTTCCTGTTAATATTAGGACTCATTCTACCTGGGCTACTACTACTTCAGCAGCCTTTTTTTGTGGGGTTCCTACCAAGGATATTTTAGAGGCTGCTACTTGGAGTTCTGTGCATACTTTTTCTAAGCATTACAACGTCCCTCTCTATTCTAAATCTAGGGCCGGTTTTGCTTCTGCGGTTTTGCAAAGTTTTGTGGCCGCTCCTTCTGTTTCTCCTCCAGCCACCCTTTCTTAGCTTTGGGACTCAACCCTACAGTCATGACTGCAACAGTCAACCACGAAGGACATAGTACAGTTGTGTACTCTTACCATAAATGTAGATGTTCGAGTGTGTTCACTGTTGCAGACTGAGTTACCCTCCCTCCTGCCCCCTCTTTTGTTTTTTCTTTGAGTATTGTCTGTTATGAGGTATTTTGGCTGCTGAGGTTTTGGGCACCTGACATCTGGGGCAAGAAAAACTGGGGAAATGGCGTCGGCTGAGGTCTTTATACTTCCTGGCGCATTGACGTCAGGATAAAAGCGACCTCAGCTGACGCCCAATCCAGACTTTGGGATTCTGGCCGATCGAGGGCTGCTGCTGGCAGGAAGAACCCTACAGTCATGACTGCAACAGTGAACACACTCGAACATCTACATTTATGGTAAGCGTACACAACTGTACTTTTATGGCCAGATGAGAACAAAAAAGGCTGGTTTGTACTTGTGTATTAAATAAGAAAATTATGAGCTAGTTTAGCTCAACTGCATAATGTAAACATTTGTTGCTGTAAGGAAATTGCACAGAGGGTTGTAATTGGGTTTCCAATCATAACTGACTTGTGTTTGAGATATGGATGTCAAGAAACACCCTTTGAGAGTAGATTGAAGCAAAGCTTAAGAGGCGGGTCTTGACACCTATGTTGTGAATACATAAATAATTATGACTGGAGGACCTGATCATAATTTTCTGTAATGTAATGTCCTTCATCTTCTCCACAGAAAAAATAAGTGTCAGAATGCAGATTTGCATTACTATACTTAGCACTGCTATACAGGCAACAAGCAAAAACTAAGTGACCTGCTGATGGAAGAACAACTTTAAAAGCAGTTGGGCACATCTTTCTGCCACACTATTGATGTCCTGACTGAATTCACTGTTGCAGTCTATCCACAGACTATCTCGCTGTCAGCCCGAATGCAGGTCTTGTACCTATTGATCTGATCATCACATGGTCGTTTATACGGTAAACCTTCTCAGATTTGGATAAGTGCCCCACTGGGGAGCCCTCCTTTCTTATATTGTACTTTATTTTGTTAGATGTTAGCTATGAGAGGAGGCTATGAATGCTGTAGACCGATGCCATCCATTTCCAGTGACTTTCTGCTTGGGCACAGAACATGACAAAAAATCTTGTTCCATCTGCCAGTCATTCTTGCCCAAGACATTACGATCCCATTTGACATCTGAAGTGGTTGGCCTAGTGTAAGATGGTGAACCCCTCCACTGCTGATGTACCACTCACTCAGAATAAAAAACCTTAAGATGCCAAGGCCTGATGTTCAGTCTGCCCAGTCAGATTCTATTAGACCTGCTGATGTTGCAGAACTCATTGTACGTCCAACTCTTCCTTGGGCACCCTCTTCCACAACCCCATTGGAGGCAGTTATGGTATTCTAGGACCACACATCTGAAGTGATTGCTACTTCTACAGAGAAGGGGGAATTGTTATCTCCGAAGGTTTGAAAGGTATCCCTCAGATTTTAGTAGGAAGATATCCCAGGTTCACGGATTTGAAGTATATCAGTGGCCTAAGCCTCTCTGAAAAGTATGTCCCTCCTGGGTGGACTTTTCTTAGAGACTTTTCAAGGACATTATGGCCCCTAAACCCCCTCCTTTTCACTCACTCCATAGAAGGTTACTATGGAGACTTTCACTGAGGAGGAGGCCTTAGATTCAGATGATCATTCCTTTGCGTACCCCCCTCAAATTCGCTCACCTGGACAGGTACTCTGAGATGATAAGGACTCACTCTCCCCTGATTCCCCATTGGAAGAGGCATCTTTTAGAGGAACCTTTGTAAATATGATGAAACATTCTGAGTGGGAGTCATAGAAAATCACTGAAGTCCAAAAAAACTACTACAGCCTTTTAGAAGTGGGCACACCAACTCCTTCTCCTGTCCCTCAAGACCTGGAGGCCTTTCTTTATGCTTTCACATCTGCATCCTCTGGTCAAGAGTCTCAGCCTACAGCCACCAAGAGGCTGAGGCTTTCTACAAGGTTCCAGATGAGCTTACGTCTTTGTTCAAGAATCCCATAGCTGATCATTCTTGTTTCCTTAGCCTCAGATGAGCCATTTAAGTTACTGATAAATGCCAGTGCTTTACCATCAGACAAGGCCCATCAGGCCATGGACAGGTGGGGAAAGCTCTACTTCCTCTACCTTGGACTTCAGGGCCATCGTTACCAGACCCAGATGACCACATATCTAGCATCTATCTTTGGCAACCTGAATAAGGCTGTTGACATGGTAGGATTAGACTCCAAACTGCTGATTTTCTTTGGTAACTCAAGACACTCAGGTGGCTAGACGTAGCATAAAATGCAGCTAGGATGCTGTTGAAGCCTCTTCCAGAGCAGCTGCTTATGGCTCAGTTATGAGGAGTTGCACCTGGTTACATAATCAGCCTCTGTCCAAATATTTCAAGGCAAAGATCCTAGATTCCCCTATTGATAGAGACCTACTGTTTGGACCCCATGCAGATAGTCTATTCAAGATGAATGAGGGAAGACTTTCAAGCACCACAGGCAAATTTTACTTGCATCTGTGTCCAGAGAAATTACCCTACCAAGTCCAATTGTTTTTTTTCAGAAGAGAGCAAAACCCTTCTCAGAAATGCAAGAAGCCACCCAGAAATAGATTTCAGTAAAAAAACTGCAAGTGACCTCAGATCTGTGAGGCCTCCCTTCTCAAATAAGTCTGTGTGACTGTCTCCTCAATCCCCTCTTACTCCCTACAAAAGACTGTCTTTCATTTACAAACTGGAAAATCACCATAGACAAATTGATACTCACCATCACCAAACAAGGTTACAGAATGTCCTGGAAGGAGCTCCTACCATTCAAAGGCATTCTACCTACTCCACACAACCAGTTGCATCTTCTCCCTCCCAACCTACTGGACATAACTTTCCCAAAGCAGTATATAGCCTCTCCTCATTTTGTAGGAAGATAATTTTGCTGCAGGTTGTTCCTGGTGCCAAAAAAAGGACAGTGGAGACCCAGCTTTACACCTTCCTCAAGGTATCCACTTTCAAAATGCTGTCTCTTCAGACCCTTCTCTTTCTTTCCTAAGGCTTTTCTAGTATCTTGGGACTTGGACACACACCTGCATATTCCCATACACACATCTTGCAGGAAATTCTTGTGATTCTCTACCAGCTCATCTCATTTACAGTTTTCTGCTTAGCCCTTCAGGCTTTCTGTGCTCCTCAGAGTTTTCACAAAGTACCTCTCTCCACTTATACCATTTTGCAGGATTCTGGGAATACAAATATTTCCCCGCCTAGACAATTTGCTTATCCAGGCTTCATTTCCACAAACCGTACTCCTGCAGCTCAAGTTTATCTCAACTTCCTCCTGCAACTGGGGTTCACAGTCTTTGTCAAATAGTCTCCCCTTCAGTCCACTCAGGACCTAGTTTTCCTGGGTTTCAATTGAGACACAAAGAACATGCAGGATTTGCTGACCCAGGAGAAGGTGTAGAGCCTCACAGCATACTTCATATCCCGCTTGCCTCTTCCGGCTTGCTTGGCAATGGAGACTTTTCAGAGTACTAGGTTACATGGCTGCAGTCATTCCTGTGCTTCCACTTGTCAGGCTATACATGAGGAAAATGCAGTGGTTCCTGAAAAATGTAAGGTCCAAACACTTTCACCTCCTGGACACACAGATCTTTCTCTCTCTTACCTTGTCTCAAGAGGGAGATCCTTTGGTGGGTGGCACAGTTGAACCTCAAGCCAGGCCTGTCCTTCAGCGTGCAGACTCCTCCGATAAGGCTTGGAGGGCATGGATGGGGACTTGCGAGGTCCAGGGTAGTTGGCAACCTATCTTGAGGCAGAACATATCAACCTGAAAGAGATGAGGGCTTTCATTTTGGCCCTACAAGTCCTGCCCATCTCTGAAAACCAGGACCTCTTAAAAGTATTCACAGGCAGTGAGGGACAAGGTCCTACCAATTGTGCAGGTTGGCTCAGATTGCTTAGGATGTGGCTATCAAGATGAACATTTCCCTTCAAGCAGTGCTTTTTCTTTCCCAGGACAATGTACTGACAGACTCCTTCAAATGGTCCATCAAAGACCACCATGAATGGATGCTCAGTAAACATGTCTTCGAAGACATAATCTGCAAGTAGGGAACACCACAGGTAGATTTAATTCCATCTCTTCTGCACAAGGACTCCTTGTCCCTGGCTTTGGCGGATGGATACCTTGTCATTCCAGTGGACAGGAAGGTTTCATTATGCCTTCCTCCTGTTCCTCTGCTACAAAAGTCTGTATTAAAAATCCAGAAAGAAAAGATGAGAATTCTACTGGTGACTTCCTTTTGGCCAAGGTTGCATTGGTTCCCCTTTTATCTTTTAGCCAGGGGCAATCACCGCAAGCTGCCCCACACAGCAGAAGGGCTCATTGCTTCACCCTAGCCAGTGATCACTCAATCTAATACTGTGTTAGGATTCTGATCCCTTTCAGACACCAGATGTCCTTCAAAGATGCATCTGCAGTCATCACATATGGGTTGTCCTGCCTCAGGCAGCCCTTCGGTCGGCCGGATTCCAAAGTCTGGGTCCGGCGTCGGCAGATGTCGCCCTTTCCCCGACGTCAGAGCGCCTGGGGTATAAAAGCGTCAGCCGACGCCATCTTCCTTAGTCTTTCTTGCCGCGTGGTGCCCGAAGCAGAAGCAGTTCGCAAGTGCCGGTCGGCCAGCTCCTGTAATTCAGCTACCGAAGATTTCAAAAGCTAAGTACCCCGTTGGGGACTCTTTCTTGCCTCAGCCGATGTCAGATAAAGTTAATAATTGCTTAACTTGTGGGAAACAAATACCTCATAAGGATTTCCACTCTTACTGCCTCCCCTGCCTAGGCCCAGACCACGACGTCTCGGCCTGTTCAGCCTGTGCTTCCTTCAACCGACGCACTCTTAGACGTCGGGCGGAGTTTGCAGAGGAATTTTTTGGGGCTAGTTTTTCATACAATATGCCGTCAGAGACTCCGACTTCACCTTTAACAAAGAAACGGAAGGACAAGGACTGACACACGCGGGCTGCGGTTTCGGCTGAAACCACGGCCAGGCCTAGCGCGAGTGTCTCGGGCTCGGCTGAAACCGAGTCCTTGGTACTTCCGACCCCCGAAACCGCTCAACCGACAACCTCGGCCCCGGAGGCCCCTGCTGAGTCGGTTATTGAATTTCCTTCTGAAACTGGTGTCTTGGAAACTTCCGACACCATTCCTCTAGACAAAACTACACCAGCACGTGGTGCAGTTTGGCATCAAGCAAAAAATATGGATCCCATAAAATGTGAGATTCTTCTTGTTTTCTATTTGTGTGAGCTTATAAAAGGCGATTTGGCATATCTGTCTCAACCTGTCTTCTTAATTCTCCTGTTATGTCAAAGCTTGAGGCCAAACATTTCTTAAAAGGGGTCCTGCACTTAAACCCTCTGAGAAAATCGGTGCCTCCCCTTTGGGATCTCGACTAAGTATTTAAAAAACTCTCGGCCTTCCTTGGAGCCAGCTGCTTTCTCCTCTCTAAAATTCTGTACCTAGAAAACTATTTTGTTGGTAGCTAGATGGGTCTCAGTGATTCAGGCACACAAGGCTACTACTCCGCCCTTCTTATCTTCTGTAAGGACAAGTGTCTCCAAGAGTCAGTCCCTCTTTTTTTTTACCTAAAGTGGTAAACAAGATGTCCCTCTATCAGGCCTTCAACCTGCCCACCCTCTTTCCCAACCCTCAAAACAGGGGAGAAAATTATGCATTTCCTAGATGAATACAGAGTCCTCAGATTTTACATGAACAAGACTGTCTGTTCACTAATCAAACCAACAATTTGTTTCTTTCTTGGACTGTAAGCTTGTCAGCCAGTATCCAAAACTGATAGGTAGAGTTCAAAGTCCATTTCTTTTTCCTTCACATACTGTGGCAAATCCTTGCCATATTTCCTAAAGTCCCATTCTGCTAGAGCAGTTACTTCTGGAGCTTTCTGCAAGGAGGTTGCTACCAGAAGAATCCTGGACGCAGCTACCTGGTCGTCTGTACACACATTCACAAAGCACTGCAAATTAGATGTCTTTTTTCCAAATCCAGTACTGCCTTTGACAGATCAGTCATTTATGGCCTCTTAGACATTTCTCACACTTCTCAACCACCCACCATTTTACTCCGTTAAGCTTTGTTAATCACCCATGTATTTAGAATACTGTATCAGTGATCAATAGGAAATCTACTCTAATGGTATATTCTTACACAACTGTACTTTTTCTGTCTGTGACTGTGTAACAGATTTTAAAGCTATTTTAGGTTCTTGATGCTGTTTTGTTGTAGCTATCACTGGTTTCCTTTTTTTGTTGTATGACAGTAAAGCTTAACAGCAATGTGAGTTGCTTAACAAACCTTGTCAAGCACCTTTCTTAAATCGGAAAGTTATGAAAAGTTGTCTTCCCAAATTCAGAGCTTAATTGTTATACCTGCGGCATTACAGTGATTATCAAGAGAATCAAAATTGTGATCCATGTTTGGATATAACTTAGTTATTTTCTTAGATGTGGACAGTTTATTTTAAATAAATTAGACATACATTTTTAAAATAGAATGGTTAATAATATCCTATGCCATGCACATCTTTGCTGTATTCTTTATCAAGAGAACTACAGTTATTTAACATGGCTTAACTGTAGATTTTTGAATAGATAACTCTTGCAGTAATCCTTACTGATGGATCCTGCTTAAGATACTGTATGTCTGACCAGTCTACAGAGCTTGGGCACCTTCCTCATGCTCTGTACACTCATTATTAGCAGGAGTGGACATGCCAGTGTAAGAGGGGCATATGGAGAGGCAAAACCTCAGAGCTTTCTTACACCTAAAATAGGAGACTGAAGCTTACTGCCTTAAGTCTTGGCATAGAGAAACAGTGAATGGATACAACAGAGAGAGAGATATCGGGGAATTTTTGATAGCTAATATCAGATTTAGAATAGGTTTAGTATTTAGAAGTGTTTTGGGGATAGTTGTAGTTTTTATCTAGTCTGTAGCATCTTTTGCTTTGGCTTTTTCACCTTTAACTTTGGTCTGTAAACTTAATTTTAGTATATTTTCCTGAAACATGGATTGTGAAATATTGCCTGGACATTGCCCATTTAGATACTGAATGTCAAGCGTCCACAGCCTTCCGTGCTTGTGCCCTTAATGAAAGGTAGGCAAAATTTGGTTTGAAGAGTCTGTTGGTGCCAGTCCAGCTCTGATCTCCAATGCTGTTGGTATCTGATTCTTCTGACAGCCATACCATGAGTATACCCCAGTCCCTTTTTTTGCAAAGGACCCTTCTTCTTCCTTGGGCAGTCTGTGTTCTGCATTCTCCCTTCTGCCCTGTCACTCCTGTGGAGTTTTCTCAGGGACAATTCCCTCTGTCCTCCTTGAGTTTGATCTTTCCCCTTTCAGATCCATTCTTCAGATCTATCTGCTGCTTGATGGTCCAAGCTACATTCTGTGGTCTCATCATCCCTGCCACCTCTGCACCAAAGCTCAATTGCACCAACAGGTTGGCCACTTATGGCACTCCATCCCTGAAGGAGTACTGATTCCAGCCATCATTCCTCTGTGCCTGTGGATCTACATTAGTTGTCGGCTCACCTACATTCAGCACCCTTATGGCCCACTGAGGACAGCATTGTGATAGTGGCTGCCACCAAAAAGGGCATATCTCTAAAGGGGTGTTCTTTGGTCCATCCACCCATTAGGGATTCTTAAGCCTTGGTCCACTTGGGCAAGCACTCGTATGCTTCAGCCACCTTTTCCTTTCTGTGCTGAATTATCTTTAATGCTGGGAAGAACATCACTAGAGAAGCTAGCTGTGATTCTGGAGACAACATCCAGCTTGCAGTGTTTGAATGAATTGAGAACAAAGTATCTGCTTACAAAATGGATCTGGAGGCCACATCCTTCCAGAAGGCCCCAGATTTGGCAACTGTCCTATTAGAATGCACCTTGCCATTTTTAAGAGAATGTTTTGCCGTGGTTTAGAGTAACAGAGCTGAATGGAAAGGGAAAGCTTTCTGGAAATAATTAGTTTATAATCTTGCTGTCTCTTTTTCTTACAGTCATAAGATAAAAAAAGTTGATTAGATTAACTATTTAGTTTTGCCCATATAATATATCAGCTGTCTGTGTGTATCCATGCTGTGCAGAATTCTCTTTCCCCTATTTTGTGCATTAGGCATTATTTGATTCTGAGTAAACTCTTAGACTACTTTGGACATAAAGAAATGCTTGGTTCTAAGACTTCCCATGTCCTTATGAAAACAACAAGAAAGGTTGAATAGGCATAAGAGCATGTAGTTCACAGATCATTGAGCAGACCTTAATGTTATCAACAAGAGCGTCTTGCAAGTTAGACATTTTAAAGAAGAGTTTGATGACGTTTCAAAGACTTCTCCAAAACAAAGTTCAAATTCCAAGTTGGAGTTTCCTCCTTTCTTGGTGGTCTAATATGCAAAAGCCGTCTCTAAGAATTACTTACTTTAACATAAGGAAGATAAAGGGGGTGAGATCAAATGACAAACAGTCTGATATAGCTATAAGGTTTATCCTTATGGAAATGTATACCCAGCAGAAATGAGAACGTTCCACAGGTATTGGGAACCAGGGAAGCCCATGTATGAGATAGATCCTGTCCTCTGTTTTAGCACCAAAGAGAAAATATTTTCCATTTGGATAAATAGGCTTTCCTAGTAGCAGGTTTTTCTTGCCTCCTTCAATATTTGTTGCATGTCCTTAGAAAAAAAGGCATCTAAAAGGAATCCAAAACCTGTCATCCACACAGTCAAATTCAGATTTTGGATTTTGGATGAATCCAAGATCCCCTCTCCTGCTTTTTGAGGGAGTGTTTGATACTTGCTCTTAGCCAGCTGCATGAGAAGATAGAGCCAGTGTCGTCTGAGCCAAAGGAGAGTCGCAATAATTTAAGTCCTTCCTGATCTTTTGAAGGACTTTGGAAATGAGAGAAAAATGAGCAAGGCATATAAAGAAAGATCTTTAACCATAGTATTGAAAAGTCAGCTGTCTTCTAGGCTTGGTTACAAGGTGTTCTAGAGCAGAATTGAATTATCCCAGTTGTCTGTTTAAACTGGAGGCAGACAGATGTATTTGAGGGATTCCACACTGGCAGGGAATTTGCAAGAAGACCTCCCCAGTACATCATCCACTTTTAAGGCTCTATCCTGAATCTTCTCAAGGTGGCTGCTGCTGTATTCTGCTCTGAAAGGAGTGTAAGTTGTAATGATTTGCTATGTACTGAGAAATTAGGGCCACCCTGCAGAGAGGGTATGATCTTGTTCTCTTCTTTTACATACTATATATTACAGTAGTGTTACCTGTAACCACTTAGAATGCCAGGAGACCAAAGTTGATTTATAGCTTTCAGGACATTTATATGAGCCATAATTTCTTTTAGGTTGAAGTGTTTGTGTCTGTGCTTAGTTTCCAAATTCCTAGCACATTGACATCTTGAGTAACAGCACTCCAAAGTCTGAAACCTCTGTGGCCACAATTAAGAGGAGTTAGGAGTGCGGTGTTAGTGTTAGGACTTGTTTGGTCCACCAAAGGAGTTCTTCACATTTAAAAACCTTAAATTGAGAAAGAGGGGGTGAGAGAGTGCCATAATGGATTTGAAAAAAAAAAAAAAAGCTTTCTTTTTGATGCAGATCCTGGCCTGAGGAATTATAAGGATAAAATAGGTCTTGAAGCCTAGAAGACTTAGAAATCCTTTTACAGTAGATATTCTTTTCTGGATAATATTGTGGAAGTGGTGTTAATAAATTTTCTTCTTTTCTTGGGGAAGAAACAGTTATCAGCTGGGTGTCTAGAAGACTTCCAAGAAAAGACGTCTGTGATAATGGAATAAAGAATAACTTTTTGTATGATTTCAAAATGAAACCCAGGTTAGTAAAAATATTCCTTGGGAACTGCAAAGTTGTTGGGAGTATTGGGACTCACTAAGGTTATGATGATGAGGAAAGATGTTCGTGCCTTGAAGCTTGCAATAGGCTTTCACTGAATCAAAGCATTTGTTGAAGATTCTTTGAGTGATACAAAAGGCAAAGAAACACATTGTGCATTTCTAATGCAAACAAATCTTAAAGATCTGTTTTATTTGTAAGTGGGAATATGCAAGTAAGAATCTTGTAGGTCTAGAGTGACTGGAAGACTTGAGGGGAAAGAATACAGAAGAAAGTCTGAAGTGTCAGCATTATGAATTTTGGAAAGTACAAAAGTGTTTAGATTGGATAGCTCTAGAATGGACCTCCACACATTCTCTCTCTCGGGGACAAGGAAAAGTCTTGAGTAAAGTAGTAAGTCTGAAATTATTGGAGGCATAAGATGAAGCCAGTCTTTTGTGGGACTAAGGGATGCCCATTATAGCAGTTATATTGTGTAATATTTAGAACCCAAGAGTCTGTGATTAGTTTGTCATGCAGGGAGACAGAGGTTCCCTGTAATTTTCATTAGGTTTTCTTTTGGATTCACCTTGCCACTTTCTTTTGAGCTGTTGTTTACCAGACTTCTGCTGACCATATTTGGCACATTTACAAAAAAAGGAACTTGTATTAGATGGATAGTTCCTTTTGAAATGTAGGCACCGTAGATAAGAAAAACTGTTTAACATGTTGAATGAGTTTTCCTCTTTCTTCAGGGTTTTTGAAAACTTCAGTTAAAGCATTACCAAATAACAAGCCCTTGTCAAGGGGCATTTAATAACTGAGCCTGGAGTCCATGGGGTCCCGGACGCTGGGTTCTCCAAATCATATCAGGGATATTTTCAAAGATTCCTTCACCTTCCAAAGATGCTTCACCTCCCAGGCGTACCAGGCCGCGCTTAGAGGGCAGCTTTAGCAGAATAGAGAAAGAGCTGAAATCCCCCATCCCCCCCGTTCATCAGACCAGTTCGGATCGGGTTCTACTTTTTTTCTTTTAGTGCCAAAAGGGGAACTCCACCCTCAATCTAGACCCTCTCTCCTGAATCTGGCAGTCCCCAAAGAAAAATTCGAATGGTCACTAATCAATCTATTCTCTCTCTGAGAAATGCCACTGGATGTGCTCGATGGAGATCTCAAGCGCAGACTACCACATCCTAATGGACAGGCTCAGGCTTCCAGGAGGCTTTCCGCTGGGAGCCAGTCACTTCCAGCCTTCGAGTTCCTTCCTTTGGTCTCACCACAGCCCCAGAGGGTTTTGCACCAGCACTAGCAGTGGTAGACCCCACCTGAGGCTTCAGGGGTGCAGGTCTTCCCTATTTAACATCCTCAGGGAAGGATTTTAAATTCTATCCAAGCATGTCTTCTCATAATCATACCAGCTGTAGCTGCTCTATAGACAGCATCCCCACAGCATCATAGTCACATTTGATAGACTGATTAAACATGTCCATATAGATTTCAAGTCAGAGTTAGGGTAATTTGCCAGAGTCAGTCCCATATTTCTCAAAATTAGTAAAAGGAATGTAGATATGTAGGTTTTGCTAATCAGTACCTCTAAAAGCCAAGGTAGCATAGCTGTATACCTTTCTGACATACCTATCAATAGTTCTGCTGTCATTAAGGTTACTGGATTAGAAGAGAGAGTTGTTCTAGTACCTTTGCATGCTTATGCTAAGGGTGGATGTATAGCGTGCGACAAAGGAGCCTGAGATTTGAAGACTACCTGGATGTACAATATCCTTGTCAGGATACGCCCCATCTCTAAGGATTATCTGCAGCAGTGATCTTATGAAGAACTTCATTTATTAGGTAACCAGATTATGTATCTAATTATGATTCACTTTTATAAGTCAACTTGCTTGTATTAATAATTTGTTTAGGTTCTATGCTGTTAATGATACACATGCTAGCTCTTTCTCCTTCTGGATCATCCATGTGTTTAAAAAAAACAGGTCTTGTAAGTCTACAAGTTTCAGAATTGTCTTCAAATTTTCATGCAAAAATAAATATTAATATTTATTAAAAAAGCTTCTGAGAAAACATTGTATTTCTAATGTTTATTAACTTGTATAATTTGTGCAGTTTTATTTGTTTGGATTCACGAAAATTATTCACTTACTATTTCTAATGACACAATAAATTAAAAAATACATTGAATGTTTACTTTATCAGTTTGTCATGGAAACTAACAAACCTGGAGATATGTACTTTTCACTTTCATTAGGATTTCAGAGTAGTTACTTTTTCATTTGCTTGTTTGACTGTTGTCTGTTTTGTAAAGTTTTTTGTGATAAAACAGTGCAACAAATTACAGCAAATTTAAGTTGATATAGTAGTTAGTGTTGGGTTGATTTGGCATGGTTCACACCAGTCAGCTGAATGTTTTCTTTTGATTTTTTTTTGTGCATCAGTCACTGTTGGATGATGAAGGCTTAGAAGAGGTGACTGCTGCAGCAAAGGATGTCCAGGATGCTGTAGAGAAAGGTGATTTCAGATTAGCAACTGAGCTCTGGTCAAAGGCAGAAACCGTTGTGGAATCAGTAAGTCTTTTAATAAAAACATTTTTTAAATATTTAGACTGTTTTGTCAATTATTTCACTTGGAAGCTGACCACTCATAAATCAACTTACAATAGTGCTAAAATGGAATTACCTGCTGTAATGCTTTACTGAGTGTCTTGCTTTTACATATTAGTCTTCTCAGGGACGTATTTATTGTAGTATTTCTATCAGCTGCTTGACATATCCATATTCTGCTCAGACTAGCCCCAAACAAATCAGAAGTCATTCTACTACCACCAAAATGCTTTGGGTGGAGTAAACTGTCATTTTATTATGATTTCTTTTTCATTAGTAATATTGTGGACCACATGGCATTGTGGGTCACATAGTTACAGACGATACTAAATTTGGTCAATGAGCATAGAGATAATGTAATATTACATTCACTGATGTACAGATCACATTATATTACAGTATGTACTGGTGCATATTATGTATGTTGTATTAACTGATGGTGCACATTGCAATGCACATAAGACCACATCATGCTCAAAGAAATGTAGGTTGATTATAGGTAATCTCATCCAGCTACGTTTAATTGAACCTAGACTAGTTTATTTCAGTAAATTGGCTGTCATCAATAGTTTTATTTTGGTAAGAAGCAAGCCCCCTGTACCTTCCATGCAAGGTCTCATTCTCTAAATTAACTAGCTCTAACCTTGGAAAACCTTTGTGTAAGGTTAAATAGTCTGACATCCCTTTATTGCAGTGCACTTGTCAGACCAGAGTTTGTTTTTAGTATTGCAGTGTAACTCAGTACAGTTACAGTAATGTGCAGTCTATAAAGATGGTCATCTTCATCCCATTTTCATAGTAAGTTGGTAGTGTCACTGATTGAAGACTCTGTGACTTCCCTCCTCTAGGCCAGTGCTCAAGGAGCCTCAATCCTCACCACTGACATTGGTGGGCAATGTTCAGTGAGAAAGAAAATAGACAAATACGGTATTTTCAGATGCAGCTCTGTGCACCAAGAGCAATTTCTCTCAAGAGCACACAAGGAGCACAGTCCAGTCCTGGGGAATTCCACTCCATGCCCAAATAAGACCTCACCTTTCTCTCTGCAGAAATCAGTGCTCTGTGTCCCTGTTCCAAGTAGCTGACACACACTCTAAGATTTGATTTTGTCACACACACGCGCACACACACACACACACACACACACACACACACACACACACACACACACACACACCTGGGAAAGGCTGGCACAGATTTACCTGCCATGCCACCTCTACCCAGACTATAGATTCACTGTCACTAGCCACCTACTTTGACTCTTACCAGGGTACCCAATTACTCTTAGTAAAGTTAATACCCCTACAAATGGTAGCCTTAACCAATAGGCAAGACGTTCCGGAGCATGAACCCACAGTGCCACTAAATAAATGCAATTACAGTCAAAGGGTAAAATATTTTCTAGGAGACCAGCCACTGTGAAAGATACAAATATATGTAGTAATAAATAAAATAGAAAACATGAAAATACTGATTATCTATTTACAGTAAACACCAGAGTTTAATTTCACAGGAAATGCAAAAAGTAACACAGATGGAAAGACTCTGACAGGTGCAGAAGAACAATACTTTTAGCTAATCTCACTATATTTTCCTAACTAACTGAAGAATTACTGTTTCCTAGTTAAGTTACTTACTAAAGCAAGGCAAGATGAAGTGGATGAGTGTTTTTGTTATCAGGTTTCCAGAAATAGAGTGCTGAGTGTCTGTCACATCTCTCACTAGTATCTAAATACAATTTCAGTGCTGGTTGCAACGTGACATCACATGTGGTCACCTGACTTTGTGGTTCCCACACTGCCTCTTCATTAGAAACTTGAGCCAGGATCAGACACAGATGTGTCACAATTCACACATAGAGCTTTGCTAAAGTTTTTTTCAGCATCTGAAGTACAGGATATGAATGACCTTACCTGCCATGATACCAAGATTATGTATGCGGAGTGCTGTTACTTTATTTGGAATATGAGGTTTTGGTAAAGGAAGACTTTTTCACTGCCACGCTATTGTTTTTAGTCATATTTGTTTGCTAGTTATTTGCTAATAAATTGGTGTGTAGGCCTTTGTACTGTTTTTCATGATCACTTAAATTTGAGGATAGCCACTCTGTCTTCACATGACTCAGTCTTGCTGACCATAGTAATGCAATGAAATCATCTGTGGAATATGATAGGAGTCCTGAATAATTTAAATGATTTTAGATCAGTATTTGAATCTGCTGGAAGTGGGAGAGCTTGACATATAGTTACATTTTGTTATATTTTTTCCTCATAGTTGATAGATCAATATTCCTGGAGTTAAAGCTGTCTTCAGGATCAGGACCCCCAGAAATGAAATCACCAGTGGGTACTTTGCTTATGGGCAAAACTGCAGTGATAGACGGTCATTAGTGAGAATACAAGTGCTCAACTGGCTATCTTTTTCATGGAAGAGCTGATTAGTCGTGGAAGTAGAATTTCCACTTTCATTGTGATGATATGACCTTGGAGTTGGTATATGGAAGTAGAATGATTGTAGGCAGTGCAGTCCCCCACATTATGGAGGGATGCATGGGGACTTTCTCCCTGCAAAATTGCCTTTTACTGTGATTTTGCCCACCTGTATTCTGTTTACATTTGGGAGGTGGACTTTGAGAAAGAATATGACAAGGTCCCAAGAAAGCTGATTTGGGCAGTCTTGCAATGGTTCAAAAGTCCCAGAAACATTGGTAGAATTAGTGCATACTATGTACAAAGACCCAGTAACTGAAGTACGAACAGTGTTTGGACTCAGAGGAGTTCCCAGTGGGAGTGGATGTGCATCACAGTTCACCTCTGAACCCACTGCTGTTCATACTGGTGATGGACTACATTAGCAAACAGGTCAGAGGGACAGGTCAACAAAGTTGCTGTATGCAGACAATGTGGCATTACAGGCAGACTCTGAGCAAGAACTTCAGCAAAGGATAAAGAAATGGAATCCCAAACTGATGGCGCATGGGTAAAGAAATGGAATCCAAAACTGATGGCGCATGGGTATCACAGGTAAGACAGTTGTAATGGCAGCAAATGGGGAAATAAGAAGAAGCCGAGAATTGAGATAGAAGGGAAAGCAGTGGAACAACAAATCACAAGGCCAGATAATCCAAAGATAAACTTTTATTAGAACTCCACTCTCTGTGCTTTAGTGCCTTGGCTCAAAAGCTTTAGTAGGATTAATGGAAAGAGATATAATGTACAAGGTACTATAGTTGCGAATCAGAGGGAGTAATTTATGCTTTGAAATATCCATGCAATAAATTTTACATTGGGGAAAGCAAGAGGACATTCAGAGCAAGATTACAGGAAAATTTAAGGGACACAAGGAAAGCCAGAGTAGAAAGTCCCATTGCAGCACACGTTAAGACTCACCATTACATGAATGGAGAAGTGCTTCAAGCAGCTGTTTTAGACCAAATTTGTTGTGGACAATTTGATAATACAGGTATTAAATCTAGACTGTTATATAAAGAATTGATTTTTACATTAAAATTTGATATGCTGGTCCCTAAAGGTCGTAATGTAGAACGTAGTTGGAAGGTTTTTAATTGAATTGTTAATTGATTATTTAATTGTGTGATGATTTTTTAATTGATGCTAGTATATTAAGGGCAGCTTTTTTAGTGATGGCATACTCTGAAAAGGTTTTTGAACCAAAGCGCTAAAAGAATGGAGTTCTAATAAAAGTTTATCTTTGGATTATCTGGCCTTGTGATTCGTGGTTTGTGTATTCTGGCTCGTTCCTTTGGTTTTGTTGTTTGGGAAGTAGTGGATCAAGTTAACAGCTTCAGATATCTGGGAGGGGTAGTTGAGGAGAACAGAAGTCTGAATGAAGAGGTCAAGGCTGGAATCAGAGGGACTGCAGCCAACTGGCAGAGTGTGTCAAAGGTAGTGCATGACAGAAGAATGTCAAAAAGCCAGAATGTAAGGTGTATGAAACAGTGGCGTGACCAGTACTACCGGATAGTACAGAAATCTTGGGCAGTATAGGCAGAGTAGGAGGAAGGTAGAGATCATGGAGCTGAAGTGCCTGAAATGAGTGGTAAGATGCACACTGTGGTACAGACGAAGAAATGAGGACATCAGAGCAGAAGCTGAAGTAGATCCAGTTTTAGACAAGGTCAAAGATAATAGATTATGGTGGTACGGGCATGTGCAGAAAAGGAGAAGACAATCTGGTGAAGAAGATTTGGGACAGACTGGAAAAAGGCAAGAGGAAATTAGGGTGTCCAGCAAAGAGGTGGGTGGATTGTATGAGAGAAGACCTGTGACAGTCAGGCATCAGTGTTGAAGATAGGAAAGTGGCATTGAATTGAGACAGACGGTGACAGTTGATATGACACTCCTACCCTTTGTAGAAAATGGGGTGGGGCAGGAGGAGGATGAGGATGATTGTATTACTTGATTTATATGGTGTATTGATTCAGTTCTCTCAGTATATTCTTGACCTCCCACTGTCTTAACCAACCCATGTCTTAAAGTTACCTCCATACCATTTGGTCCCTATATTACACAGATGACTGTCAAGACCATCTGTTTAACTTCACCAGCAGTGGGACATTTTGTTTTAATTTTCTAAACTTTTGCATAAAGTTGATCAATTGAGGTAGAATGTAGCACAAACTTGGAAAGCATTCCATCTATTTCTATTTTGTCAGAATGAATCTGCCTTTGGAGGTTCAGAACTGGTTTGTATGCTGGAGGCTTCTACAGATCAGCAGGCTCTACTAGCAAAAATGTTCTCTGTTTTTTTTTTTTTTTTTTTTGAAGAGTAGAAAACAACAAATTAAAGTATCATATGCATTTAAATACACAATAAAAAGCTATAAATAGCAAAAAACTGCAGTTAAGATGCAGAGTTGTCAAAAAGTATGTCCACTTTTACTTTGAATGTATGGCACCTGCGATTTGGTATCTGTACTTGGTTTGAATCAAGTTTCCTTTATAGAAACTGTTTATTCAAAGGAAGTGCCTCAGAGAAGGGCATTGTTCTGTCATCTCTGCATGCAGCTCTGTCACTTTTCCAGAATATAGCCCGCCCCACCAAAATCTTGTTATTTAGTAAGCAAGCACCAGAAGATAATCGGAATGCTATCTTAGAAGAGCAGGAACTGTATCCCATGCGTTTATTCTCATTCCTAACACTGACTGTTGGTTCTGTCTTTCAAGGTCTAGGATATACTCACCTGCAAATTACAAGCATCAGAATATGGACCATGCTGACCCTCTGCCCTACTGAATAGCCACAGCAGTAACACTAATTTCTTGTTTATGAATTTGGTGCTGCAGTCACATCACTAATCATGCAATGTGTCTGTCATTCCTCATCCACTTTAATTAGTAAGTATGGATTTGGTACTTTGAGTGTCAGTACACAGTCATTAACTTGTTCCAACCTGTTCTAACACCATTTTTTTCTGAGCCCAAAGATATGTGGTGTTGTCCATAACTCTAACTAGCCAATACCTGCATTTTAGAGACTTGTTTTTCATGAGTCTTTCTGATGCTCTCTCACTTGGCACCTGCCTTGAAGTGTGTTACTGCTTACATTGCTTCTGCCTCTTGCCCTGCTGCCTCATTGATTTGTCAGTAACCTGTACTGACAGTTTCACCTGTGTTTTCTGGATGTCTTTAATTTATCACTAATATGTTCAGTAACTGTAACATTTTTAATGTTTTACTTTTACATCTTTTGGCAGGCTTACTCAACTTCTGACTAGGACTGAAGAAGTGTGAGGCTGTCTTTTTCCACACACCCCAGCTGAGTGCAGCACTGGGCATTCATAGGGCTGGCACAATTTATCTGCCTACTTAAGGTGCCTCTTGTGTATGGTGTGGATTTATATAAATGGACAGTTGTGAGTAAATAGTGTATAGAGTCTGTAAATCTTTACTACAAGGACCCATCATGTCTGTATGACATATGTTGACCTGCACCCCCTCCTCTACCTTAGCAGTACATGAACTGTGCTGTTTTGTACGCCAGCTGTAACCATATCCCATTAGATTTAAACAGCCCAGAACAGATGGACAAGATGTTCGGAGGAAGCATAAGGAAGACCTGAAGGAACTATTCTATTTCAAGCGATTTGTGAGCCATATCTGGCAGCAGTATCTGTTACTTTTTGCTTATTTTCCTGAACCTGCAGATCTTTTCTTCTTTTTGTACTGGAGTGGTGCTGACAGGTGTTAAGATCGATTCTGCAAACTTTTCCTAGCAGGTTTCCATTTGATTTTTCATGTACTGGTATGTAAACCAATCCTTCTATTTTTACTTCAGGTCTTGCTGCTGTTTTGAGTTGAACCAAGTATGAATGTATGTTCTGGGATTTCTTGTTTTCTCATACAAAAAAATGAATGTTTCAGATTTCCTCCTTGTGTGTGTGTGCGTGCGTGCGTGCGTGTGTGCGTGCGTGTGTGCGTGCGTGCGTGTGTGCGTGTGTGCGTGTATGTGTGTGTGCGTGTATGTGTGTATGTAACTATGGTACTGCCTACAAAACCAAGTATCTGTCTGTGAGATGGGCCCTGTTATCTGGGAGTCACTTTCTTTGCTTGGTATCGAAGCATGAACACCATCCACTACTCCTGAAGGCTTTTTATAGGGCCACATGCTAGAGGAGCAAGAAAATGTGTTCAAAACTTTATCCTAGTCAAAAATGTCTTGTATGCAGTCTAAGCTCATCAAGGGACCCAGTGTCAATATTGCATTTCTCATGTAGAATATTTTGAGATCAAGGATGCTGCTTCAGACAAGCATTATCTTAAAGCTTAAACTTCATTAAATGTCCACTACCCACCATTACTGATTTGGACTTGGCGACAGCAGATCTGTTGATACACTTTTACAATTTGCTCCTTTCAGTAGTTTCACTGCCTTGCCAGCTCTTTGACTCGGTATCCTAATGATTCAGATCCATACTGGGTTGTCACACTTTTGTTGTTCCTTACCTTGAGTGCTGGTTATTTCTTCTCCTAAAGTGTTAACTTAAGTATACCAAATCTTCAAAGAGCAAACAAAATATTCTGAATATAGCAGTGGCAATGCTCCCCTTCTAATATAGCCTAATTGTTGCAGTGTAGTCTTAAATAAAGGAAAATCCAGTCTTTTAAATGGGGTGAGGCAAAGAAAGTATTAAACTTCTATCTTCCAAATGTTCTCTGTCCTCTGGCTAAGATGCTGGTAAAAAGAAAATAGGTTACAAAGATGTTTCCACGTATCTAGGTGACCACAACATTGTTGCACAAAGCACTGTTTCAGAACAGACCACAATACCCATATTGCTGATGCAGAGCTAGTTAGAGGTTTATGCCAACTGCAACAGTCTGCTTTGTATAGGTGCTATCTTCCCAGAATTCCTAAAAAAGCATTTAGATTGTGATAATAAACTGTTATCACCTCAAAGATTTGGGCTGTGGAATGCAAGCACCAAAATCATTCTCATTCAGAGAGAAAACTTGTGATATGACAAAATGCAGTGTTAGGCTCTTAGTCGTATACTGGAGTGCCACAAGGATTTGTCTAGGACTACTCGTAGAATCTGTATATGCAGATATGGTGCATGGTCAGTATGTAAAAGGCATGCAGTTTTTACAGTGCTTAAACGACTTCACAACTCTGTGCTACCACATTGGATAAATTGATTGGTGAGCAACAGAAAGGATTAAACTGCCCAACATACGGAGTAATTATCAATGGACTCGCACTCTGTGAGAAGAAAATAAAAAAACATCTCTGGTGAGCACACAAGAGAAGAAGCTTTGCATGCAAACACTGCCCTCTGCTATCATGCAAACTCAGGTGTATCAGAATGTACATAGAGATTCCTTGGAACTGTAGACCACTGCGTATTTCTTTCAAGGAGCAGCTTAAGTCCATTGTCAAACATAGTACTGCAAAATTCATATTACCGATAATTCCATTATCTTAGTGTTTGACTCAGAATTGGTGCATATAGGGTCAGAAGCTTTTCAAACTGCAGAGAAAGTGCACAAAGTGGCTCAAGCAAGATTATGCAGTCATGGGGTTAGTATATTTAGAGATGTGGGGGTGGTGCAAGATGCTGATATTCTTTCTAATAGTCAGTGCTTTGTATTGCTGACTAAAGATCCAATGTCCTTTTTCATCTGATTCAACATGTGGGTTGTTGAATCTATTCAGATCTGACCTCAATGACGTATGACAAAACTTTGGATCTGAGAGCTTTGACTCCTCCCCTTATCCACAGTTCCCTCTCCCTGTCCTGCCCAAATTACTGCAGAACTAGTTTGCCGGCTGTGAAAGCCAGACACGTGGAATGTGAGCTCATCAGCAGTTTACGATATTTAAATGCTTTTTTTCCTCCTCCCTTTATAAAGCTATTTGGTAAGTTAGGATTTATGGTATATTTAATGTATTAGAGATATCCCTATTCCTGGAGGCAGTGTACATCAGATCCAGCCTTCCCATGGCACCAGTGTTAAAGCTGACAGCATTCAAAACTTTGGCTTTGACATCTTCCCTCACTTGCTTGACTCTGATGCTTTCTGGTCCAGCAGATTGCAGAGCCAGAGCATCAGTGTTTTAACTCAGGAGGTAAGAGACAACACAGAGACGTTCGGAGACGTTGCTGCCACTTGGCTTCTCGGCACTCAACAGCCAAGTTCGGAGGTCCTCCTTTGGGCCTTTAGCCATTGGATTTCAGAGAACTTTCAAAATTTGTCTCTATCAAATTGGCTTGTGAGGCCATGGAGAGGGGCTTGGCTGGACCACAATATCTGGTACACTTCCTGAGCTCTGATCCATCCAGACTCCTCATGAAGACTGTACCCTCCTCATCTCATTCTGGCAAACAGGGACAGATGGATCCATTATGCTTTGAGACTAGTCAACCCTCTAGTCCTTCATCCATTTCCTTTGGGTGTTCCAAGGCACATTCCCTGGGTAAGGACTTGTAAGAGGAAGCATACTGACTGCTATACTGAGTCTGTCACTGAAGACACCAGCTTAGGTGACAGAGAAGATTCTCTAAGATCCCCTACCATGAAAACGTCTCCTCCAGGGACACCCTAGAATTAATGAAATGGCATGGGGTATGGTCCTTTTGCACCCCTTCTTCTGATGAGTCAGTGTTTCTTGAAGCCTTTGGGTCAAGCCCTTCAAATTCCTGGGTGGTCCCTCCTCCCAACCAGTTAGTTGACCTTGCTCAAAAAGCTTGGAAGGAACCTGATGTGACAGAACCAATCCATAAAAAACAGAATTTAAGCTGCCCCAATGGATAGGAAGTTGTGGGCTAAGGTTCCCCCTGTAGATGCTATGGTGGTAGAAACAGCCACAAAAAGGTACTGTCCAAGGATAGTTCCTCTGTTCGTCCCCCTAACAGGGAGTCTAGGGCTTTGGACAGATTGGGAAAATAGACATATGCTACAGTCTCTGTTCAGGTGCTGAATTATATGGCTCACTTGACATGTTTCCAGAGGAACTTGATAAAGAAACTTTCAAATTCTCTGGCAGGTAACTTTCCAGTGGATGTCCAAATAAATGTGGAATCCCAGTTGTCAACCCTACAATCCACTATGAATGTATCCATGAGACTGCTTTCCAATGCAGCAGATAGTGCACCCAGTAATGGCATTATGATACATCGTCATGCCTGGATGCAACTTTGCAACTTTGTGGAAAGCTTCAGAACGTCTTTCATCAATGCCTCATATGACTATTCCACTTTGCTTGGTGCGAAGGTCAAGGACATACGTACCAGAAGTGAAGAGGACAGTAAGACTTTCTCTGCCATTAGAATCCATTTTTCAACCTCTCAGAGATCCTTCTTCAGAATCAAAAAGGTGGAAGAAAAACATTCAAAAATTGTCAAGGCTTTTACAAGGACTCTTCTGGAGACAGGCCTCCAAGAGGCAGAGGTGGAGGCACTTCTATAGGATGTCACCCTGGAGGCAGAGGTAGTCCGCAAAATCAAGTTTTTCATGGTCCATTCACAGAGAAACCTTTCCAGTGTCCCTGAGTGCTTGCCTGGCTGCTGCACTCTGGATGCTGTTGGGGGGATACTTCACTCTGTAGCCTGACAATACATAACTCAAGATTCATGGGTGCTAAGGATTATTTCCAGAGATTATACAATTCCCCTTTTAGAAACCCCAAGAATAAAACAAAAGATTGCCAAAATTCCTCCCAGACTGTTAGAATCTGCAACAACAGAAGTTCAGAAGTTGCTAGTCAAAAGAGTCATCCAGCCAGTTTCCCAAGACCAGTTAGAATCTGGAGCCTACTCAAGGTTCTTTTTTGTTCCAAAAAAAAAACAGGGGACCCACAACCAATTTTGGATCTCAGTGAATTAAATCATTTTGTAAAACAGACCATCTGATGTTGTTAATCTTCGTTCATTCCTTACTGATGGGTTATCAGTTCCGTCCTCGGAACCGAGCCGGCCAATATCAATCTCTCGTCAGCCAAAAACTCTCGAGCCAAGGTCCTACCCAGAATGCTCTGCTCCCTGTTACCTCAGATCTTGTTTGCCGCATTGCTAAACAGCGGTATCAAGCCACTCTCTCAGCTAAGTGTCTAATTTTTTGACAGCTTATATGTTATTACTCTAAATTTTTTCTCAAAAGTTTATTCTAATATTTTCCTACCCTACTTCTCTGGCCAGCCCTATCAGCACTCCTGAAGCATTGCCCAACTGCTCACCTCTGGAAGTGGTAGAGGGTTTCTCCTTGTACCCTGCTGCCTGGCAAAACATAACCGATTCTTGAGTACAACGGATTATATCCAGAGGCTATCACATCCCATTACATCTTTGCCCAGTCTCATCAAGAGTGTTACCCAACGTTCCACCCAGTAAAAGGGAAACAGCAGCACACAAAATCAAAAAGCTGCTACAAAAATGAGTCATCCAGATGGTCTGCCCAGACCAGATAGGATCTGGATTTTACTCTAGGTTCTTTTTAGTGCCAAAAAAAGACAGGGGACTGGAGACCAATTCTGGATCTCGGTACACTAAACAAATTTGTAAAAACAGATAAATTCCGGATGGTCACGGTTTAGTCTATCCTTCCTCTTCTGAAAGAAGACGATTGGATGTGCTCTGTAGATCTTCAAGATGCGTATTACCACATAAAAATGGACAAATGCTCAAGAAGATACTGCTGATTCCGTATAGGAGTCAGCCACTATCAGTTTCGAGCCCTGCCCTTCAGTCTCTCTACAGCCCCCAGAGTGTTCACAAAATGCATGGCAGTGGTTATCGCTCACGTGTGACTTCAAGGATTCCAGGCATTTCCATATCTAGACAACTGACTCCTTACCACTTCCACCAAGCGTCTAGTGGAAGAAGCCCTGCAGTATACTCTCTTACCAGCTCGAAGCATGGGAATCACTATAAACTGGGAGAAATCCAACACAACCCCAACTCAGTCTTTGGAATTTATAAGGGTACTGTTGGACACAAGAAATTGCACAGCATCCCTTCCAGAACACGACTTCAGAGAATAAGTCAACAAGTTCAACCACTGCTATGTCACCACAAATCTCCAGCTCGATCTGTACTTCAGCTATTGGGGTCATTGGCAGCTTCGATTACCATTGTTCCTCTATCCAGATTCTACATGAGACGTCTTCATTGGCTACTTCTCACTCAGTGGTACCCTCTACAACATCCTTTGTCTTTTCAAATAAGTGTAACTCAGAGATGCAAGCAAGATTCACTTTGGTGGATGCCTCAAAATCACCAACAATGGTCTCGTCCTTTCAACCCCCATCAACCGATAGCCACGGTGACCATGGACACCTCCCTGATGGGGTGGGGGGGGGGGCTATGTAAGGGAAATTCAGTCCAAGGCACCTGGTCGGAGTCGGAGGCTCTTTTGCATATCAATGTCCTGGAACTGAGGGCGGTGCTTCTAGCATTGCAAGCATTTCACTCCGTCCTTCCGTAAGGGACTGTTGCGATCCAATCAGACAACATGTCAGTGGTCTGGTACATCAACAAACAAGGGGGCATCAGATCTTACCTGTTATGCTGAGAGGCCTTGAGAACTTGGCAATGGGCGATAGCTCACAACCGCTTTCTGATTGCAAAGCACATTCCTGGGAGCTACAATGTGATAGCAGATTAATTGAGCAGGTGCATTCTACAGCCTCACGAGTGGTCCCTTAATCCTCTGATAGCGGCAAAAATCTTCAACCTCTGGGGCCAGCCTTGCTGCAACCTATTTGCCTGCCCAACCAACTACAAGTGCAGTAACTACTTTGCTCTGATCTCCCCTCAGGGACAGTCACCAAGGGACACTCCACACTTGGCCCTCCGGTATTCCTTTATGCCTATCCTCCTCTCCCACTCATCTCCCATTTTCTAAAGAAAGCACATCAGTTGAAGAGCAAAGTGATCCTCATTGCTCTATATTGGCCTCGACAAGTCTAGTTTCCCTTTCTCTGGCCTCACCTGCTAGATCAACTGTGGATCCTCAATCCATCCCAAATGTTGATCTCCCATCTGCAGGGTCTGATTCACCCCAATCTAACAACCCTGAAACTGACAGCTTGGTTTCTCCACTTCCTTTGATTGCTAAGCATGAAAACCTTTCGCCCCCTGTGCGCAATATTCTTATTGCATCTCATAAATCATCCACCAGACTAATCTATCTTTACAAATGGAAGATGTTCTCTGTATGAGCAGCAGATAAGCAAATAGATCCCTGGTCAGCCCCGATCTCTGTGGTATTGGATTACTTGTCACATCTTTTCCACTCTGGGGTGCCTGCCTCTACTCTCCATGTACATTTAGCTGCCATCTCAAATTTTCATATTGGTTTTCAAGATTCTTCAGTTACGTCACACAGACTGTGTAAGACTTTCTTGAAAGGGGTTATCCACCTAAAACTTCCCTTTAGAGAACCCATATAACCTTGGGATTTGGCTTTGGTTCTGCAAGCTTTAACAGCTCCACCCTTTGAACCTGTGTCTTCTTGTGATATAAGAGATCTCTCTTGGAAAACTTTGTATATATAAAATATATATAAAATCTAATATATCGTAGTCTAGTAACTTATGATATATATATATATATATATATATATATATATATATGTCTCATAGGTTACTAGGCTAATGGCCCCAGGGCCATTATAAGCCTACTGAAGTTCAACCCATGTTCCCAAGGGTGTCTGGTTCAAGCATACACTAAAATCAACACTTATTGCCCCCTGTCCAAGAGGGACATAGGTGGAACCCCAAGGGTGATTTTCAAGCTACCCATCCAATCGTTCAAATTGCACTTAAATAGGGCTAGTGAGGGCCATTGTTTAACATGAATAAAAAGCTTGTTCCAAAGGTGGGGCAACCTCTGTAAGACAAATCTGTCTAGCAAGTTCTGTTGATGTATACCAGGTTAAGGTCCTTTGAGTGAGTAACCCGTGTGTCATTTGACTTGAGAATGTGCAACATTTCTATTAAAGCTGTGTCAGAGATTGCTCTATATGCAAGGCACAGGTCATGTCTGAGCAGTCTGTATGACACGAAGTAAAGTGACAATTTTAGTTTGTCCACATAAGACGGATCTTGAAGGCCTTGAATTTTCTTTGTAAGGAACCTTTGTGGTCTCTCCAATTCCTATAGGTGTTTGGAAAGGAACATACAAAAGGAAGCTTTGTACTTTGTTATTGACCTTATGAGTGAAGAATACAAGAGGTTATAACCTCTTTTTTTCTGGAGGCAATGCCCTTACTTATGAACAATATAAAATGCCCTTCTTAGCACTGTGGAGACATGGTGATCGAAGTTAAGGTTGCTGTGTGCCCAGATCTCTCACCATTGACTGTGTGCTTAGGATATTGCTATTGATGTGGTAGCTAGCAGGAACATCACCCTTGCCGAAGGGGATGATGATGCTTATTTTGCATCAAGTTTAAGACCATGACTTTGGCACCAGTCATTAGTTTGCGTAAGACCTTCTTGCAGGGTGTTGATATCACTAGGGGTTTCATGATCACTCCCTGTTGGCGGTATTAAGCAAACATGGTCAGCCACAGTCCTTTAGTTTTAGCTTTACTTTGAAGAAGTAGATTTCAAACCGTAGGGGTCCCAGAACTGATCCCTGTGGAACACCACTGGTTACAGGTCTGTTGGAGGAGGTTAAGTCCCCTATTTTGACCATATGAGTTCTATCAGTGAGCCAGTTTGCAACCACCTGACAGTATATGGGTTGATACCCAGCTGGGTGAGTATATCAATGATGCCTGAGTAGGGGATTGTGTCAAAGGCTGTGGCTAAGTCTGGGTAGCCTGTACAAACAGATTTGCCCTCATCTAGGGCTTTGGAGACTGTCTAGAAGTCCACCAGGTTTAATAGGCATGATCTCCCCTTGACAAAGCCAAACTGGGCAAGTTTGAGCATTTGGAAATGTCCTATACCTTTGTTAATAAGATCCATGATAATTTGTCCCATGGCCTTGCAGTTAAGGCTTGTCAGGTTAATGGGGCTGTAGTTCCCGGGGTCTGTGGATGCACCCCCTTTGTGCAAAGAGGTGACTGTAGCTGTTTTTCATTCCACTGGGATTAAGCCAGTGCTTAGGCTGTGATTGAAAAGCCTACTTAGTGGTGATGCTAATTCTTATTTTAACCCATGTAGAACACAGCCAGGGATGTTGTCTGGTCCCATCGAGGCTCTGTTTTTGGCCTTGGAGAGGGCATTTAAGATCTGCTTCGAGGAGATACTAGGCGGGGGGACAGGTGCTAGGGATGCACTGCATGATCCCCAAGTTAAATATATTAGACGGTAGATCTTGTCTCACCACCCCAGAAGTACTTTATATGTGTATTTGTAATGTTTCTATTATTATTGCCTTTTTCTAGTTTAATGAATCTGGTCAGTACTGCAGTCTGGATTTTATCTAGTCTTTTATATTTAGCTGTATTAAACTTTAAGCTGTAGAGATACAAACATTTGTTTTGTCTGCTTCCAGTAATGCTTAAATGTGACCCATCTGCTGTCTTGCCACTGACGCAAATGTTGTTTCCTCCATTGCTTCGGGTCATCTGATATTTGTAAGGGAATCATTTGTTTATCCACCACTAGACTTTGACATCAACTATATGTTTTCAGTTCCTTATGACGCTCCCCCTCCATCTTAATGTGCACTTCAACTACTGTTTCATATTTTGTTGTTTTTCTGTATCCAGGAATTTACTATCTCCTACCCTATGACCTTACATTTGAAGTCCCTCTCCTTTTCATTATCCTGTGTCCTTTTCAAGACTTTCACCCGGTACCCCTCCATCTGATATTAGCAGCCAACTTGTCTGGTGCAGTAGCCTTTTTTATGCTATTCAGTCAGCTTCTGGCACCAGCACCTGTCAACATCAGTCCTACTAATTCTTAACCTCCTGGTGCTGTCGTCTTCCCAGTGTCGTCTCCTGCATAGTAAGCCTGAGAAAAAGTTGCTAGGTTTGTTTCTGTGATCATTTGCCTGTCCATCAGGAGATGATCAGTGGGATTCTTAAGGAGAACACATCTGAAGTAGATACAGAGATCGCCCTGGGCCCACCCACTGACAAACACAGTTTTGTAGGTAGAATGGCCGAGTGCCTTTGACATCAGGTTGTCAACTCAGCTGTAGCAGTATTAGCTGCGAGGTGGCTGAAAACTGCTGCAGTAAGTGATACTTAAAGCTGGTGGGAGGGAATGCAGGGAGTCTCTCTGCATCTTGTCCTCCCTGCAGTGGGGTCTTAATTAAAATGGAAGTTGGTTCTTTGACACTCCTGATCCCTGTTGCATTTCTGGTTTGCTGTACCACTGCAGGAATGCCTACACACCCTGCTTATTCACTCCTTGGAACAACACAAGGAAATTGGGACAATTTTTAAATATTGCTCTTACAAACTTAGAAAGTTGATAGAATAACAGGTTTTTCATTAGCATGAATTTTCTGAAGGATATGAAGTTTGAAACTCAAATGTATATCACTATTTTCTAACTTTAATCTTTAATGATTTGCCACTAATTTGCCAGAAAACCACAAATTTATGAAAAACAGACCAAAAATATGAGGAAAAAATCTGGACATTCTGCAAAAATCTGTACAGTGGGAGGTATGACAAGGAAAATCTACCAGTATCTGGGAAGGCTTCATTCCCCCAGGGGGAATTCTTCTCCCTATGAGTCATTAGGAATGCCTATGTGATGTGATGCATTCCTTTAGATGAGCAGCAGAAAGGCACATGGCAGCCATGACCATGATCAGATCATAGTATTCATTCACTGATACTAGAGGAACATCCCTGGGGCTCGAACAGAGTAAGTCATATTAAGTGGACTAACAAAAAACTCTGCCCTCTCCATTTATTTATTTAGTTAATATGTTATTGGAATTATTCTCTCGCAGCACTGACTCCCTATATTTTGAAGAAATCAGGGCTTGTGGTGTATAATCTTTTTGTCAAGGAGTCATTGTTTGACTGGAGCAATGGCCACAGGACCTAGTTTTGTTCCCACTGGGAAGGTTTAGTCATGTAGGATGCCAGAGTAGATTCTCCCTTTTTCCAAAGACCTCGGTCTCAAATGTTACTTTTAATTGGTGGAATGTCCCATGCCAGATCTCATAATCTCCATTACTTAACAATGTTGATTGCCTTCTTGATATTAATGATACCACTAATTTGAGTAACCCATTTAGTTTATTGCAGGTGTCCACTGACCAAGAAACTGGAGTTTGTGTACCAGCTGTTGGTTTTAGTGAGACCACTGAGCTCTGACATTAGGTAGTAGACATTGCAGGAAGTTTGGTTTCATGCCAGGTTCACATACGACTGTAAGGTAGCTCAGTAGGTAGTGCTGCTGAAGTACCAGTGTAACACTTGGATATGACAAAGCACTTTGGTAAAGAAAAAAAAGGTTTTCAGTATTTTTCTCCTCATAGTATATAACAATAACATTTTCAATAAGTTTCAGTAAATAACAAAGAACCTACTCAACTGCTCATCTTAAGATTTAATTATATAACTTGGAGCTATAAAAATACAGTACACCTCGTGTTGTGTGCATCCATGAAATTTCTGGTCACACTTTTGTGTGAAACATTGTACAGACGTCCATTATGAAACTATTACCTCCTTTTTAAGGAAAGGATATAGACTAAAATAAATGCTATACAATCCAGTCTCATTAACATTCAAAAATATGCTCACTGCTTGGACGGAGTGATCACAGTGCCCATGATAAAGTGAATATTACCAAAAGGGAAAAAGTTCAACCAGTAAACCATCAGCAGAAATCCCAGTAGTCATAGCTAGTTAACATGTTTCCTGCAACCACTGTATTGCCCATGCCACTAACAGAGGAGAAATTTGCTCATTTATCCTGTTAAATGAAAATTTCCAGTTGTCTGCATTCATACAGATTGTCTAGAAAGTGTAGTGCTGTTCAAAAATGTTTAAAATGTTAAGCAGGACATCAGTAGTCTACAAGCGTCCTAAAGGTTGGCAGCAAGTGTGCGTATCCTAATGCTCTGAGCATCTGCATGACCTGTCTGTGCACAGTACAGCACTGCCCATGCCACTAACATGAAGAAGAAAAAATTGTCCAAGTATCCAGTAAAATGCAAACTTAACACTCCCCATATGTATACAACCCACTGTATAGTGTTAGTGTAGCATGCTGCTGAGAAGCTAACTAATGCAGCTTTTTCAAGTGTGGAGTTTTTGTACTATTGTTATAGTATTTACATGTACACAGTGAAAGAGATTAGAAAACTATAGAATTTGAAGGGAGGAGGAGCAGAGGAAGGATGTGACAAAATGGAGGAGGGACTACATAAAGGTCAGCAGCATACTAGGGCATATTAATTTTACCATTATATATTTCCAGTTACTGGAAATAGCCTTTTTGATGTTACCGCTGTCAATGCTGCTAGTCAGATTCATAGCTAGCTTAAGCATCCCCCTCTTTTTTTTTTGTTTTCATTATTGTGATCTTTATATATATATATATATATATATATATATATATATATATATATGACTAAAATAACCTTGTAACTGTTTTCCTTCGGACTATGGACATTACCAAAATGTCTAATAACACTGTGTGATAACTGCATTCTAAAAACAATGCTTTCAATTCAAAATATTGTTTCATAAGCAAACTGAAATCGTGGTGGTGCAGCGGTAGCATTGTTGCTTCACAGCAAGAGGTTCTCCCGTTTGATTCTCGGCTGGAGTGCAGGGAGTGCCTTCTGTGTGGAGTCTGCGTGTCCTCCCCGCGGTTGGGTGGGCATTCGAAAAACATGCTCAAATGGGCATGCCTTCGTTGAAGGTTGGGCGTCAAGCTGGCACGTCGGCGTTCGTGAAAATCTACTGCTAGTCATTAGTGGACCGGAGTTCTGCTGTGGCTACCCCTAACCGGGAAAAGCCAAACAACAACAACAACAACAACTACTTTAATTCTTGACAATATTTATTTTAATAAGATGAAAACCGTTAAAATGCAAATACTTTTGCGAAATGCGATTTCCTGAAAGTATTATAAAAAAAATTCTAATTTTAAGTTAATATAAAAAATTTACTTCTTTGATGAGAAGAATTAAAAAGTAGTTCTAGAATTTAACTCTACCATGAACGTTTTAAAATCATCATTAGTACCAGTGAAAGCAGTCAATAAATCCTCAACATAGCAAGAGTAAAATTTGATTTGTACAAATTGTTGTTCCCAGTTATCAAGAACCAAGTTTCCAAAGTGAGGGCTAAAACTGCCCCCATAGCAACTCCTACTGATCATAAAGACAGTTAAAAATAAAAATGTTATTAAATACTACCACTGTAATGAACCTAGTAAGTTACTCTCTGTACCAATATATATCTTTTCAGTCAAGAAGTCTCTCATAAATTCTAGACCAGCATTTTGTGGTATAAAAGTTTAGATTGAGACTGCAAGTAGTAGTTGGAACACAGTTGCTTAAATCTGTTTTTTTTTGCAAAGTTCTTCAAACAATGCAGAAAGTGCTAGAGATCCTTAAGAGTGGGTGTGATGGACTGCACAGCAGATTGTAGTTTAACAGCAAACATTCTAAAGGTTCTTTCTTGGATCCTGCTGCTGACATAGTAGGATGAATAATGAGGAATCTGTATTTTTATCTATTTTCAGAATCCTAAAATACCTGTTTAGAATGCAACACTTTCAAAAAAATCATGGAAATCAAGAGAGAACACTTTTCCAAAACATAAATCTTGCAAGAAGGTATCAGTTGATCTGTGAATACCATAAATTTCATTAGTAATGCTAGATAATTGTTCCCATTCATCTGCAACCCCTATTTCCCATTTTTGCACATGGGGTTGGGGTGTCACTTCACCAGTGACAGTCATGTAGAGCCAAGGTTTTTACACAGCCAGGTGGCTAGCCCTGCCATGGTAGTTCATCCACTCGCACGCACACTCACAGCTATGATCAGTTTAGTGTGTTCAGTCCACCTACTACATGTCTTTGGAGTGTGGGAGGAAGCTGGAGCACCCAGAGGAAACCGACGGGAATGCAGAAAGGACATGCAGGTTCTAGATGGAAGGTACCCCAGCCGGGAATCAAACCAAGGAACCTCTTGCTATGGAGCAATAATGCTATCCTATGCACCACTCATCTTCCATTAAATCATTAATACATTGAATATAATCATATCTTTCTCGCCATCCATAACGACTAAGCTTAATCTCTTGTTAACATTCATGAAATGCAAAATTGTATCCATTAGTCAATATAAATAAAGCAGATCTTTCTTCATAAGGTTTTCAGAATGCCTCTTTTGGCTTTAATGCATGCCTCCTCAAATTTTAATAAAATACCATTTAAGACTGGATTGACAATTTTCTTTCTAAATTCTTTTCCTTCAGTTAACTTGTTCATGTGCTTGTTATGTAAAATGTGTTAAAGATTTAACCTCCTGCTATACATTTTTAGCTCAGATACTGTTTTAACCATCCTACGATTTCTTGGGTAGCTAAGCACTATAATCATTACATGACTTGTCATTGGAGCAGGTTAATGCTGATGTTTCTTGTAGCAAGGTTGCCGGCTTTTAAGCCTTTTCCCCTTGACTGTAATTCTTTTCATGTCTTAGTTCTTATGTCCATTAAATCCCTGCTGTATTGATGTTGCAGAAGACTGATATGGTCTGTTGGAGGCAGGATGGTACAGGACTGGAGTCCATGTTAGTGCCTTTAGACATGCTATTTTATAGTATCCCTGGTCTGGTGGTCCCCTTCCCCCCGTTCCACTTTTTTTTTATATATATATTAAGTGCCTTTAAGGCACCCTATATAGAGTTTCCCTAGTGTCATATGGTTCCCCTGCCACAAAGTGCTGTTAAAACATGATTATCTAAAGGGATTGTTGGTATCTAGTGCCCCCCCACTCCATGTTATGTTTGAGTGCCATTAAGTCTCAATATAGAGTTAGCCCTGATGGCTAGTGTCCCCCACCCACCACCAACAATGTTGCAGGATTTGCTCATTAGTCAAGGGGAGTGTGCAGGTGTTACAGCCCCCCCCCCACACACACACACACAAAAAAAAACTACCTCCTGCGAACAGCACATGACCTCTCTCCTAGAATGCCCCCTTAGCATTTAGCATGGCCATAAAGACATCCCACTTTGGTACTGCATGTCTCTGTGTTGCAGCACTGTGTTACGGCTATCTCTGAATCAGTGTTTACTATGGACCCTTAGTCTCTGGTACTCTGGTGGCCTTTACCTTTGTCTGGAAGTAAATGCTTCAGAGGTGAAAAGAGGGACTGCCTATTGATATTTCCATATGTGCTGTCATTATCATTCATTTGGCAATTCTCAGCAGGCATCTGCTAATAAAAGTCTTTGCTGATGCCACTCCACTAAGTAAGGAACTTACTGCACTTCAAGTTGGTATTTTGCTTAGCAGTATATTTTCTGATTATACATCGTACACCACATCATCTGGTCCTGATGTGATTAGAGCAAACTCAGTTGAAAGGAAAGTTTTTGTTTTAGTATGTTGATGTGCAGTACTGCCTTGCTGTGTGTTGCAAACCGTGTTTGATTAGCATGTACCAATTTGCAGGATTGTGGAGCATACACATACCATACTGAACTAGCTGGAGTTCTGGTAATTAGAACTTTTTGAGCACTAGAGTAGTGTGATAGAAGCAGGCATTAGTATTGCATGGTTTCCACATTTACAGGTCCTAAAGTAGAGACATTTTGAAGTAAAACATGAAATTTTGCAGGCAAAAGATACCCTCAATCACTGCAAATTGCATTGCAAAAGTAAAGAAATCACTTTTGCAAACATCTTTTGCTGCCTTTTTTGATCATATCAAGATGTTTTATATGCAGTTTAACAGCATTCTGCCATTTTTTAAAGGAAAGTTATCAGGTCATTTGCCATATTGATGTTTTTTCACAGAATACCACTACTGAAATTGTTGCTGTCCAGTGAAGAAAGGTGCAAGTTTAACGCTTAGTCTGGAATCATAAGCATTGCAATTTCTTTTTAACTGTTTTGATTTAAAATGCTGGAGTGAACTATCTTTATTGTTTGCTTGGGTAGCATGATGTCTTAACCCTTTATTTCTTTCTTTCTGAGATGACCTGATTAAAAAAAAAAGATACCTGACACATTTCACTGTACATTAGCTATTTGTCCATATGGTGTATGTGTCCAGTTGCAGAATGCAAAGAGTATGACCGTTTTTTAACCTTAGATAAATCTTAGTATTTCTAAAGTGGCCTTTCTTGCTGTACTCCTACTTTCACTTACAGTGATATTGCACATGATGTGTAATATAACCATGGAAGGTGTAGTGTGTACAAACCCTTGTATACTGCCTTCATATGCTTCCTGCCTTGTTGCTGCAGGAGCACATTCCTTGAGCATGGATTCCCAGCCATTGCTAGATGTCATATCCCAAAGTAGATTCTCTGCTGACCCTCCACCGTCCTGAGGAAGGTGAGCACACTGTTGGCTGCTAATTCTACCCTTGTGTCTGGCCCTTCTGCACTAGAGCCATTAACTGATTGTGGGTCAACAGCAGTGCAGACATGCCCTGCCTCTACTTCCGTGACCACCTACGTAAAATGTGACATGACTTGCCTGTAGTTCTGAACTGAAAGTAAAACAATTTGATGGCTGAACAAATAAGTATGCACATAGCATGTAGCAATGTGTTAAACTAAAATAGATTTGTGACTTCTTTCCACTACCTTAGCTGCATGGATCACCATTTGACAAAATACATTTGTCTGTAAAATGTTTAAATGGAGAGACTGTTTGCTTCTAACCTCATACTTTTTCTTGCAGAACACAGATAATGTAAGTTTTTATAACATTCTAAAGAAAGATGTGGCAAAATCAACAAAAGCAGGAGTGTTTCAGACTCGATTTCTTGGTAAGATTCACTTAGATTTTTCATCTGCTTTTAAGAGGTAGAAGATTATCAATTTATGAGCAGTATTTCTTTTAAGATCTTTATTTGTAATCCTGCTTATAACATGTTGCTGAGTGTATTTCAGAATATCTGTTTATGGGGGGTTGCTTGCAACTCGTAGATAAGTGGTAAAAAGTTTGTGCCTTACAGCTGCAAGGTCTGGGGTTCCTTCCTGATTTCTGACAATTGTCTTTGTGGAGTGGACGTTGCTTTTTTTTTTTTTTTTCCATGCATCCCAGTTTTCTCCCACGTTTCAAAAAACATGCTAGCTGGTTGATGATCGCAGTGAGTTGTGCATATGCAGTTATTATATTTACCCTTGCCTTAGTGGTCTAGGTTGTGGCTGAAAAGGATCGGTGAACCAGCCCATTCACTTGCTCAACAATTAACAGATAAGTATGTTTGTTAATATGACTAGTGGCATACTATTTAGAAATTTATATTTTCTTTAACTCACTTGCCACTTATTCTGCCTAATCATTATCATGATTTTTGAGGCACGCTGTCCATGTAACAGTACCAATAATTTGATTAAGCTGTTTATCTTTTTTGATTTTGTCATCAGACTTTTTATTAGTTCATGTGACACATTTTAATTATATGTATTTTTTCTGTATTTCCCTTATTCTTGACTAAAAGTACTTTTTGGTGTGTTCTGGAGGATGTTTGTGTTTCACTGTTGCAGTCATTACATTTGGGTAATTTGCAGGCAGGTTGCCCTCAGTTGGCCTGATTAACAAAGTCTTGGGTTCTGCGTCAGTTGCTGTCCCTTCTTCCATGACGTCAGGGGTATAAAACATGCAGCCGACGCCAATACATCAGTTTTTCTTGCCGCGCAGTGCCCGAAGCAGAAGACGTTCACAAGTGCCGGTTGGCTGACTCCTGAAATTTTCATTTTCGAGTTTCAGAACCGAAGTCTTCAACTTAAAGCTAAGTACCCCATTGGGGAAACTTTTTCTTGCTCCTTAGCGATGTCAGTAAAAGTTAATAATTGTGTTACTTGTGGGAAGCAAATACCTCATAAGGATTTTCATTTGTACTGTATTCCTTGCCTAGGTCCTGACCACGACGTACCTTGCTATCAGTTTTGTGCTTTATTTAATCAGCGCACTATCCATCGTCGGTACATTTTTGCATCAAAATATTTTGGTTCTCTGTTTAATTATCCAGAAATGGCGTTGGTCAGCCATCCGACTACCAGAATGCAGAAAAAAGCAAAGAAAAAGACAGGCCGTTGAGGTCCAAAACTGCCGCAGAAGCTTCTCCTAAGCCAGTCGCCAGTTCGCCAGTACTCGGTGAGGTGCTTTCGCAGCCCCTGATACCCGCTACTTCTGATTCGCAGGCCTGTACTGAGACCCATTCGGAGTCGGGTATGCCACGAGATGCTTCACATTTAGAACCCACGGATGTCTCTAGCTTGGATGGGTCTGGAGCTTCTGAGCAACCGGCTTCTGAGGGTGTATTCAGGCCTACAGACTTGCATATTTAACCGACACCAACTTCAGTGTTAAGGCCTAAATCTCAGTCTATGTCTGAAAAACTGACACCCAGGCCACATGTTCAGGCCCCTATGCCTAAAAACCACATGATCAAAATGGCTGAAGATTTAATTACTCTAATCAGGGGTAGTCAACCCCCTCCCTCCAAGAGGCCTAGGATTGAATTTGACTATGAATCTTCTGAACAGGACTCTGTTTCTTCTGACTCTTCTAATGATCTGGATTTGTCCATACCTACTTATGAGGACTCTGATGCAGAGGAATCCATTCCCTCTGCTTCTCCGCCTGAGGATTTCTCTTTTGGGGAAACTTTACATACCTTAAGGGGAGCATTTCCACTGGGAAAGTCAGGATTTCTCTGAATACAAA